>NW_026989786.1:0-149026 GCF_036321535.1 Camelus dromedarius | reverse complement strand
ATTCTGCATTTATATTTATAATATTTAGATTTCTGTATTTATTTATATGTTTGAAATAGTATACAAATTCATCTGAGGCCTTCTTTTTAATATATTTAACACCATCATTGGCATTTCCCATATAAATATATTATTTTAAATAACTCTGTGATATTCTATTACATACACATATCTGAATTTATTTGAACAAAACATATATATCTTACTCATTTTGTGTCCCTTCCACTTAGTCTGGTATTTAGTATACAAAGCAAACATAATGAATCTTAAAGAAATTATTAAATGCCATTATGCAAAGAGAAACACATGCATTTTCTCCTTCCAAAAGAGGTGGCCTTTTGCTTAAACAAAGTCACAGAAGTTTGCCACTCATGCTTTCTCTCCTCTGCCTTCCAATTTCTGACTTTTTTTTGGAACATAATTTTGGACTGAATAAATATGACTTCATCCTTAGAATGTCTAATTAAGACTTTTTTTCCCCCCCTTTTTCCCTTTAAGAAGAGCACCATCTGGACAAGAACAGGATGCCTGATTCAGAAACTGAACTCCAGGGTGCCTTGATTCCACGCCTTGGACCACGTTAGTGTTATCCCCCTGAAATTAGGATGTGCCAGGCTGCAGCCAGCAATGTTGCCCTGACCCACTTTTTTTTTTTTCCTACTCAATTTGTGTCTCTAGTCAAGGAAATAAAAATTTAATTTACTGACTGTTTTGATCAACTCAGGTTGCCACAACAAAATACCATAGACTGGGTGGCTAAAACAATGGACATTTATTTTCTCACAGTTCTGGGGACCAGAAGTTGAACATCAAAGTGTCCACAGGATTGGTTTCTGGTAAGGCCTCTCTTTCTGACTGGTAGGCAGATGACTTTTCCCTGTGTCTCCCCAAGTCCTTTTCTCTGTGTGCACATAGAGAGAGAAAGAGATCTGGCTTCTCTTCCTCTTCTTATAAAAACACCAGTCCTATCATGTCAGGACCCCATCTTCACATCCTCATTTAACCTTAATTACTTCCTTAAAGGCCCTTTTTTCAAATATAGTCATTTCAGAGGTTTGGGCCTTAATGTGCAAATTTTGAGTGGACAAATTCAGCCTACAATAGTGATAACACATCTAGGGTAATGGTATGTCCTGGTTGACTTAGACAGTCCCCCATTATCTGTATTATTTGGTGTCCCATTCTGTTAGCACCCCCTTGCATGCTCAATAAATACAGTCACTCTAAACATCCTCTCTCTCCAAAAAGGCTTTCTCTCTCTCTCTCCTTGGTTGCACTAGTTTTAAATTGAACCACAGCAGAAATACTATTGTGAACCCTACACAGCTGCCTCTTTAATATGAAGTGTACCATTTAAGTCTATAAAAATTGCCTTTTAAAGCAGATTTAATGCTGCTGTCTACGCATGGACTGTTCTGTTGATTTCAGTCAAACTGTCAATCAATATTTACCCCTTGTGCACTTTGGTTTCAAGACTTCATGTGGCTTTTTTCTCTTTGTCAAGCCTTTCTCAGAAAGAGGCCTTGGCTATAATAATGTGTAACAAGGGTCTCTGAGAGCCAAGAGAGGGATAAGAAATCTGCCTACTTTCCAGATTCTTTCAACATATAATCCCCAACATCTATTTAAAATGTGTGTTTCTGGCTTGCAGTATACATCTGCTGAATTTGTCACCTGAGAGTTTTTCTTTTTCTTCCTCTCCTTCTTTCCTCTCCTCCTCTCCCCCTCACTTCTTCTCCTCCTCTCTCTTCTCCTTTCTCTCTCCTTCTCCCTCTTCTTTTTTTTTCTTCATCTCTCCCACCACCTCCTTCTCCTTCTTTTTTTCTTTGGTAGCTTGTTTTGTAATTTTGAGTGATGCTTTCCACTTCTCCCACCCCAGCTGTCCTCTCTCAGCCCATTTTTTTCTCTTCTCTGAATGCTGGGCCCACCTTCTTCAAACTTTGCACTGAAGATTTCTTTCTTTCTTTCTTTTTTCCCTATTTTCACCAGTAAAACTGAGCCTAGAGGAAGAAATCTTGCTTCGCCCTCCTAGGTTCTTCTGCTTGACCTAAGAACTCAATTGACATGAGACAGATTGACAGAAGAAAGTCAAATAAAATTTTAATAAGTTGTATACATAGGAGAAACCCAGGAAAATGGAGGGGCTCACCAAAATGGCTGGAACCTTCACCTGAAATACCAACTTTAGCTAAACACAAAAGAGGATGTTGGGAGCACTGGTTTGGAACCTCGAAGGGGAGAAAGGTAATTGACATAAAGACAGAAAAGCAAATGTTTGGGAAACAAATGTTTGCTGGGCCATGCAGAGACAATAGGACACAGAGAGAAATTTTACCAGACTATGATAGCTTTCTCCCTGTCCACCACACCTAACTTATGCAACAGTTACCTATGGTAATAGTTCCCTTCCTGAAACAGATTCTCTGTATACATTCTATTAAGCAGTTGAGGGAAGGTCAAAGCTTCTGAGTCTTTTGGGCCTGGATTATTATTAGCTTGAAAAGTCCACATGTCAAAGATAATTTGGGATGGCAAATTTTGCTACCCTACAGCACAAATGCAAATCCCGCTCTCAAACGACAGGATGGAACACCTTCAAGAAGACTCCTCAGAACATATCCTTATCTGGATTCTATAGGCTGGAAGTAGCTGCTAAAAATAGGATTTTCCTAACACTGACAAAATTCAATAGACAGTGAAAAATCCAACTAGATGCTTGTTTCACCATTGAGTATAGATAAGGCCATCCTAAACTGAGTCCTGTCAAACTAAGTGCTATGTATACCATAGGAGCCATTTGTTTTGGCCAAATGTGATCTCAACAGTACAATAATATTTTAACATTAATTTGTGCTTTTATTCACATACCTACTATAGTGTGCCAGGCTCTATTCTAGGTACAGTGGATTTGTTGATAGACAAAATAAAGACATATAGTTTGTGCCTTAAAGGAACTTGGAATGAGTCAAAGACAGTAAAATTTAAATCCAGTATTAAGAGTATAATGAGATAAATGTTTCAAAAAATGTAAGTACTAACTACTACAGGATCACCAAAAAGGGGCACTTAATTCCACATGGGGGTATTAAATATGGTTTAGTCTTGAGTTAGCCTGTACTCCTTTAGCGCCCCACGGCTTAGAAATCGGGAAGACCACGAAGCATTGTGGGTGGGAACGTTTCTGCCTCCTGTACAGCAGTCACTAGTCACATATAACTATTGGGCACTTGGAATCTGATTACTACACCTGAGGAATTGAATTTTAATTTTATTTAGTTTTAACATATTTCAACTTAAGTTAAAAAATTGAAGCAGTACAAAATATTTTCAGTTAAATACAACTTTGTTTTGATCGAGCTCTGCTTCAGCTGTGAACATGTTACTGACCCGAACGTGCGTCTGCTCACCCACTCACGGTAAAGCCAATCTATTGACTTCACTGCTGTGGTGAAGCAAAGCACAGTGTTATTGCAGGTGCCAAGCAAGGAGTCCAGGGCAGCTAGTGCTCCAAACACCTGAACTCCTGCTGGGTTTCAGCAAAGCATTTGTAGAGGAAAGGTGAGGTGGGGGGTAGTCCCAAGATATGTGATCAGCTTGTGCACAGTTCTTTGATTGATTGGTAGTGAAACAGGGAGGTGTCACAGGGGTTAATCTTATCAATCCTCAGGTTCTGGTAGGTCTAGGGACTATGTGCTCATGGTCATCAAGTAGTTAATGTCTTCAGTTTGGTGGGGGGTTAGCATCTGTAAAACAACTCAGGAAATGGGCATCAGATGCTATTATCTAGGTACTTCAGAGAGGAGCTAAAGCAGAGGGTGTTAACCCCTATGACACCTCTCTGTTACTTCACCATCAATCAATCAGAGAATTTTGTCCAAGCTGATCACGTACCCTGCTACTCACCCTCATCATCCGGCCTTTAAAACTACTTTCCTGAAACCCATCAGGAAGTTTGGGTGTTTTGAGCATTAGTTATCCAGGACTCCTTGCTTGGCACTCTACAGTAAACATTGCACTTTCCTTCACCACAATCTGGTGTCAATAGATTGAATTTACTGTGCAAAGGAGCAGAGCCCGGTTTGGTCCAATAACACTAAAAACAACGCAGAACAAACAAAACTTGCATACACTTCTGGTGAGGATGTAATATTGTGCAGCCATTTTGGGAAAATAAGAAGCTTGACAATTTCTTGCAAAGTTAAATATTAACACTTTCCTTATGAGATACCAATCTTGCCTCTAGATATTTATCTCAGAGAAATTAAAGTTCAAATTCACATCAAAACCTGTGTGAGAATCTGTAGCATTTATTCATAATTACCTGTTCAGGTGGAAAAAATTTCTCCCTGACTCTTTTCAGCCTTTATTGTTTTCAGCTTAAAATAATTCACATGTCAAAGAGAAATTTGGGGGTGGCAAGTTTTTCTCCCTTACACACACAAGCTGAAAACAATGCAAATGTTTACCAATAGATAAATGAGTAACTACATTGCATTCATATAAGGGAATAAAAAGAAATAAACTACTGATACTCATTACAGTACTTATGAATCGTGAATGCATTATGCTAAATGAAAGCTGCCATATTCAAAAGGCTACATAGTGTGACTTACAGCAAAAGAGAATGTTCAGAATAAGCACATTTATGGAGATAAAAAATTGACTTATACTGGTCTGGGCTAGGGGGTAAATGAATGGGTAGGAGCTTCTAATTGGTATGAGGCTTCTTTTGGAGATGATGAAAATGTTCTAAGGTTGACTGTGGTAATTGTTGCATAATTCTATGAATTATACTAAAATTCATTGAATTGTACATTTTTAAATAGGTGAATTGTATATGTCAATTATATATGATAAACATGAGAAAATAAATTAATAAAATGAATTATTAAGATAAATGTGCCTGCTAAAAAATTAAAATTACATTTGTGAAAAGAAATTAAAAATAAATGTATTTACATATATGGCTTATATTATTTTTCTATTGGACTTAGATTGTCTTAACATGTAACTGGTACTGAGTGAAGTACACTCTAGGAATAGGGAGAAGAATGCAGTGGTTTGACATTTGCTTCTGACTTTCTGAGAGGCCTTGATCACATCACTTACTCTTACCAGTGCTCCTCCTTATACTTTAGAGAGAGTGACCCCCTTAGAGTCCAGAAATTCCACAAGAATTAAGATGTCATTAAATGGACAATGAGCCATTTATGACTTTTCCTCCTATCTGCCAAAAAAAAAATTAACTCACAAAATAATCATAAGAGCAGACTACCATTTTAAATACTGTCATAAACTGCCTAAAATTAAAATTTGTAAAATAAAGTGAAACAGATTTAAATCACTTTATTATTTGTACTTCAGCAGGCTTAATATCACAAACTTAGTCATAAACCTGAGAAGAAAAATGTAGCAGTTAAATAATTTATTTAGGTTACTATTGGATATTGGGTATGATAATTAGAGCCACCATTAATTCAAATCTTTCTTTGTTCTAGGCAGACATTATAGACAGTATTTCATTTAGCACTCACAGCAATCTTTACAGGGAAAGATCCTAGGCTTAGAGAATAAATATGTCCACCCATTCTGGGTGTAGCCCATAGGCAGCCTGGATGCACTGACAATGGAAAACCAGAACAGGTGACCAAAGGAGGTCCAAACACCAGGTGATGAAACATGAGCCAGGAAATCAAGTTGTCATCATGGAGGTCTAGAAGAATTCACTGAAGGTGGGCCAAAATCCATGTAAAGAATCCTAATTTCAGAAAATAGGCAGAGGATTAGAGACACAGGTAGCCTGCTCTAAGGACCTGGAAGTAAGTCACAAAGCCCCAACCAAAATAGTCAGGAATTCAGGGACACAAAGCTACTTTATGAAAGGACTATGGTGACAGTACAGAAGGATTCCAATTTCAAAGAGATGTTAAGGGTAGGCAATTCTTGCCACAGCACTGAGGTGCATTCTTGAAAACCTAACCCAAAATAACCATGTCAAAAGTAATTTTTTCATAAGAGATGATAGTGAAAGATTGTGTTATATAATTTCTAGGGTACTAGGTATAGAGGCACACTCTTTGCCTAAGAAGCAGCTAGTGTGACTCATCCTAGACTTTATCCACCCCAGGGGAGGGATAAAAACACGTTAGATTCAATTTCCCTCCTGTTACTGTGCTTCCTGTCACAGTCAAATATCACACACACACTCACACACACACACACACACACACACACAGTGTATGAAAGATGCTCCCACTCCTTTGTCTTTGATTTACTCATACATGGATTCTACCACACCGTCACACAAAAATTGTTCTCCTAATGGCCACCAATGACTTTCATATTGCCAGATCTAATGGAAGCTTCTTCATCCTCCTCTTCTTAATCTTTCAGCAATATTTGGTATTACTGGCTTGCACTCAATTTTGCTTTAATACTTTCTTCTCTTGGCTTCTCTAACATCATCACAAAGTCCTGATGACAAATCTCTCACCTTTTCTGGCCACTCCTCAACACATTTATCTGAGTAGTCTTCTTGAACCAAATTCTATATGTAGGAAGTACTCAGAATTTAGTTCTTTGTCTTTTCTCATGTATATAGTTCTTTTAGAAGATCTTGTTCATATCTGTTATTTCAAATATTTTTAAAATGCTAACGCTGTCTAGATTTTGATCTGTGGCCTAGACCTCACTTTGAGCTCCAAACCATTTGTATGAATTAGCTTACATCCATGTCAATCTACAAGCATCCTCCGAAGTCCCCACATCTTAGTAAGCTTGGGATGCCATAACAAAATACCACAAGCTGACTGGCTTACACAACAGAAATTTATTTCTCACAGTTCTGGAGGCTAGAAGTCCAAGATCAAGTTCCAGCCAATTCAATTTCTGATGAGAATGCTCTTCCTGACTTACAAGTGACCACCTCCCCTCTGTGTCCTCAGATGGCAAAGAAAGACAGAATTTTGGTGTCTCTTTCTCTTCTTATAAGGAAACTAGTCCTTTATATTAAGGTCGCCCTTTATGACCTCATTTAACTTTTATCACATCCTCATTTTGGGGAGGAAGGAATTTTCCTCCACTGTTCCAGGTTCTTCTGGCTGATCTAAGAATCAAGTTGACATGAGACAGATTAACAGGAGAAAAAAAATCAAACAAAAGTTTAATTACACGTAGACACAGGAGAGACCTAGAAAAGCTGAGTGACTCACCAAAATGGCTAAAGCTCTCACTTTAAATATCATCTTCAGCTCAAGACAAAAAGAACAAGTGGATAGTGGTTTGGGATTTCAAAGGGGAGGCAAGCAATTCACATGAAGTTGGAAAGGCAAATATTTGGTAAATAAATGTTTGCCGGGCCAGGCAGAAGCAATGAATACAGAATAGACTCTGATCTCTAGGTCCTGCTGAGTTTCTCCCACAACTAGCCCACACTTTTTACAGATATCTCTGGTGACAGCTCTGTTCTGGAAATGGGCCCACTATAAAATTTTTAGGCAGTGAGGAGGAGGGTCAATGTCTCTTCCTGAGTCCTTTGGGCCTAGACATTTTTCAGCTTGAAATAACATGCTTGCCAAGGATACATTTTGGGGTGGCAAATTTTGTTCCCCTACACTCACAAAGCCCTATCTCCAAATGCACTTACACTGAGGGAGTAGGGCTTCAACATATAAATTTGGGGCCACAACCCAGACCGTAGCACCTTCTTTCTTCAGTCTTTCCCATCTCAGCAAATGGCACTACGATGCGCCCAACTGCATAAACCCAAATCATGGAGTTTGTTCCTGTTACCTCAATACTTATAAACAATAGAATTTGCTGACATATTGGATATGTCTTCTCAGGATGTCTTGAATCAACAGACTTCCCTCATTCCCACTGCCTCCACCTAATTCAAACTCACTTTACCGCACTTGTACTTCGGCCCTTGTCATTCCATTCCAGCCAGGGTTATTTTTAAAATAAATGAGGTCATGTCATCTATGGCTGAAGACACATGAATTGTTTTCCATTGTACTTGGGGTCAAGCCCCAAACTGTTAAAGTGGATTATGAGTCCAGGTTACCATGACCCTTGTCTACAGTCCTAGTCTCATTTTGAGCCATTTTACCCAGTACTTTCTATGGACCAGTTACTCTGACTTTTTGGTTCCCCAAACATAAAATTTTCCTCCCCAGTTCATAACCATCCTGCCTGACTTACTCCTACTTATCTCCTTATTATTTGCCTACATGTTATTTCCCCATAAATGCATATTTCATCCCCAATCTCAATTATGCCTTCCTCCTTTCTCCCTCACAGCTCCACGTAACTCTTCACAGGAAAAGGATCTTTGTGACAGTCTTTCCCACTTGAGCTAAGTAGAAACCTTATTATTTTTATTTACTTCTGTAACCCCAATCCAAGAAGCGTGCTTGGTACATAGTAGGAGTTCAATAAACACTTGCCAAGTGTTTTTTAATATTTGTTAAAAAAGCATTTGTTGCTTAATTGAATGAATGATTGAATAAATGTTAATGAATTAAGCTGCATCTATCAACCTGAGCTCACTTTACATGAACAAACAAACAAACAAGCCTGTGTTTAGAAGCTGACATCTCGTTCAGCATTAACTGTCACAAATACTCAAGTGACAGGTATAGAAGTACACGGCTGGGAAACTCAGTGGGTGAACCCCCACTGTGAGAGCAAGCTATTTCCATGCCCAGAGTTGAGGTAGCAGTGACCACCGGTACCATCTCCTTACTGGATAGTATGCAACTGAGGGATCTTGCCACCTTCCCCATCTCATCTCAGATCATAAGCTTTTGAGGAACAAGCCAGGTTGGTTTAAAATAAGTAAGTCAATAAATAAAGTTTCACTGCATTTCTAAATGGTGTTAATTCAACCTTGAAAAATGGAAAATCTTAAAATGAGAATTGTGCACGTTAAGAAAATGTAAGACATTAAGAAATTAAGATAAAAAATTCAGCTCCTGAATATTAAAAAAAATCAATGTCATATGAAAAGAAGGAAATCTATTTTTTTTTTCCATTGAATTGTTGACTTCATCTTCAATGACTTCATTAAGAAAAGTGGTTGTTCTTCCTGGAAATGAATCAGCTATGCCCTTAGTAAATCTCTAGTAGTAAACGCAGGTTAGAATATAATTTTTGCAAAAACTAACTTTGAAGGGATTCAAAAAATACCCCTAATACTTATTTTTATCCCAAGTAAAAGAAAATTAGCTGAATATTCTAACTCTGGAGAAAAAATTAGCCAAGAGGTGTGATCAAAGATATAGAAGAAAAAGGGCAATATTAAAATTTCCATTACTCCACTGGCTCATAAAATATATATTCTAAGAGGTTCAGTTGGACAAAAATGCATCATATTTTGAAAATTTTGGCATTTTCTGGCAAAATTCAAATGCATTTTTGTTATTAATGTAAAATACTCTTCACTTCAGATTTGGGGGAAGAGTATTAAACAGAAACATGCTGGAAATGTATAAACCTCATTAGGGGATTGGGAGAAATCCAACCACAGAGGTCTTTTGCATAAAGAAAGGCATACATGTTGGGGACACCATTCTATTTTCATTAATGCATTTCCATTGCAGAAGACTGAAAACCCCTCTTGTGGTTTCAACATTGTCATCTGAACATTGGTTATATATTTTCTGAATTTCATATAGATCTGGGAGGCAAAGGAAGAAGAGCCAGCATTTTGTATCTAAACACAGGTCCATCCAGGATATAATAAGTTTAAATGATCTGTATAAATTCCTTATAGTAGAAATTTGGGGGATGCCTGACCAGTCCACTCTATTGTTTCTAGAATGTACCCCATTCACAGCTCCCTTTGTAGGAAGGGACTCCTCACCACTAGCTGACTTGGCTAGGGTTCGGGGCCAACACCAGAAGAACCAGTGCATAGACTGGGTTGAACTAATTAGATTCTTTCTCTTGAGAAGTTGTACTTGGAGACACAGGGACTATTATTTAGCTGATAGTGCATAATTGAGTTGAAATGTCAGGGCAAGTAGAAGAATAGGAACTCAGAAGAAAAAAAAAATCAGAGATAAGGGGGAATCTTTGCTCTAGAAACAGAATAATCATGTAACCAATTTTTCTGTTCTAATGTCTGTCCCATATACTCTGGCTCTATGTCATTTCTTATCCTTAAATGCATGTGAGATTGCCTGTTTTAGCCTAAAAATAAATTTCTCTTAACTTTAGCTGGCTTAAATGAGCAACCAGTGATCCTAGGCTGATATATTATTTTACATAAAGCTTTATGACTATAGTTAACCAGGCCCCCTTCCTCAGATTAGTCTGCATGGGTAGACACAGCTTGAATGTAATTAGACTCGACTCCTTAGTCAGCAACATCATTTCTATTGGTCACTTTTAAATTGACAATGGCCACAAAAAAGAAGCTTCTGGGGCCATGCAAGCTCCTGCCCTACTTCTCAGATGCAGATATACAGTTCAGGCAGCATTCTTCAGAAATGGCCAGGAGGGAATCACTGCATCTGGGGTTTGGGCTCTAAATGCCAATCTCCTAGCAGTGGTAGGTAAGGCCTTTGAAGCTCTGTCCTAAAATGGCAGTGCTCTAAATAACACAGTGGAAACCTTTTGAGACTGTCTGCAAAAGAAATCTGCTGACGTCAATGGGAGTTTATCCTGAGGGCCTAAGAATTAGTCAAATATTAATAAATTTTGCTGAGTTATTTCAATCTGATCTAAAAACTTTAGCTTTTTCCTTCCTGAGGGTGGGCTGGAGAAGAGGAGGATGTGACTATGTGGGAACACTTTGTTGTTCCCAGTGTTTTATTTGAAGATGTTACTTTGGAAGTTCAAGTTACAAAAAGCTTAGCACAAATTTTTATTCCTTTTTGTGCTTTGACTTGCATCTCCCTCCCTAACCCCATTTTAGCTTTCTCGCACTTACCTTGCAGGATTTAAATTTTCACTGATTGTCAGAAAAACTTCTGAAAATGGCATTTAAATTTAAAAACACATGACATTGCAGATGTTGAATATTTATTCACTAAGTTTTGGGATCTTGGCCTTTTCCCCATTGTTTTCCTTAAGAAATCAGCTTTTTATTTTTATTTTTTGGCAGGGTTAATTAATCACTCAGAGTGATTAATTTCAGTGGAACCATTAAAGTAAGCAAAACCTATTAGATGTGGAGAAAGACAAGACTTGTAACAAAAAGAAATACTTTGGCTTTGGAAATGCATGTTTTTTCAAAATCATATACATACGAATGAGCAATTCTGTATTTACTCAGTTGAAATTTCTTATTGCGTAGACTAAAATTCATCATTAGAAAGACGTATTTTTTTTAATATTTCAGGTCTCTAGCTAAAGAATGGTAAAAATAGACATATGTTCATAATTTATTGTCCAAGTAAAAATGTACTATGAATAATTACACTGGGACAGCAGGCATAAACTAGAGTATCTCACAAAAAAAGACCCAGGTTGTCACCATTTTTTCCTAAAAGTTCAAAATCATTGAAAATAAGTTTCTTCCAACTTTCCAAAGTAAATGAAACATTCTTTACTTAGTTCACAGAATTGACTTTAAACATAAGATATCCGTGCTACACACAATTGCAGATTTATTTTCTTTCAGCTTTGAAGTTAGTGTTGCCTCTGCAATTATTTTCTACTGGTTACTTGGCTTCATAATTGTATTATTTGATATTTGACTTTTTAATGTGACATGTTACAGATACATAGAAAAGCACATAAAACAAAAGTATATTAAAATTATTATAAAGAAAACACCTATATAACAATCTCCCAGTTAAAGAGATGGAAAACTGCCACTGTCCTGAAGACCCTGAGAAGGCACTTGCTGACCGAAATACTTTGACACCCCCAAAGGGAATCACTGCCCATACTAAGAGAATTACTTAATTTTTAAAATTATTTTAATCCTGAAGTATGAATTCCTAGACAATAGTCTTTTACTCTTCTCCATTTTGTTTGAAATTTATATAAATGAAATTGTGTTTTATGTGTGTATGAGTTTGGCTTCTTCTGTTCGACATTTTGTTTTAAAGAATCATTCATTTTGTTGTATGCAGATGTGCTTGTTCATTATCATTGCTGTGTGTTATTTCATTGTCTTTCCATGCCACTGATTGCTTTTTCATCCTATTACCACTAGATATTTGGGTTATTTTTAGTTTTTAGCCATTGAAATAACAGTAATAGGAAAAATTCTTATAGATGTCCCCTGGTGTATAAAAATATGAATTTCTGTAGGGGACACACTGAGAAAAGGAATTGCTGGGTAAGTTATGCATAACTTTACCTTTAGTTAAATTAGTAGTTAGTGGTTAATACTAAACAGTTTTCCAAAGTGCTCCTACATCCTCATACTATTATCAGCACTACTGGAGAACTTGTAGAAATTCAAATTCTCAGGCTCTTCTGCAGGCCAGCTGAATCCAAAGCTCTGAAGATGCAGCCCAGCAAGTTTTGTTTTAACTAGTCCTCTAGGTTGTTCAGCTGTAAGTTCAAGTGCAGTAGTTTGTAAATTTTGCTGCACATTGAAATTACTTTGGGATCTTAAAAAAATACCAGTCCCTATTCTTTTGCTCCAGTATATTCTAATTTAGTTGGTATGGGATGTCATCTGGGTATCAGGGCTGAGAGAGTGGTCCTCAGTCTCAGTTATCAAGTTAAAATCATCCAGGGAGACTTCAAAAGCAAAAGCAAAGCAAAACAAACAAACAAAAACCTGTTCTCCACAATGAGTATAATTATATAATTATATTATGGTTGTCCTTGGGGGATAAAGAGCTTAGGCATTGATCTTTGTTTTGTTGTTTTTGTTTTGTTTCATTTTAAAATAGCTCCCCTGGTAGTTTTAATATGAAGCCAGGAATCAGATGGCTGTCTTAGGGTGGTGAATGATAACACTGTAAATGCCCCAGTCTTTTCCAACTCTCATCTCTCTGCTCCCCTCACATCAACCACCATCCCTTTCTTTAATACAGTTCAGTTCAGGAGAAAAACAGAAAGAAATTTGATTCAACTAAATCATAGAAATGTGTGAACAATGAATAGCCTCAAAGTCCCCGAATGATTTCTTATTTCATACTTAATTATCAAAACTGAATCTCTATTTTTAAGCCTAATAATTGACTAAATATGTAAAGACAACTTACTAAATTCATGTCTCCACCATTGATTTATGATGTATCCTTTATCATGCATTAGATTATTAAAGATACTATTGTCTAATTCTTGAGTATATAGTTCTTTATTTCTTGTACAATTCTATTCATGTGCTACAGAGACTCAATTACATCTCTGAAAATTTTGGCATTCAAACAACAACAGCAATAAAAGAATAATAGCAGCAAAAAAAAAAAAACAAAACTGAATCTCTAATTGGCAGAGTTTCAGGTAGAATAAAAAAACTGAAATAAAGAATAATTAGGAACAGAGCGAGCTATTTAGCAGTTTTTAAGTCACTAAAGCATAATCCAATTGAGAATGTGATAATCTTTTTTCCTTTAAAGTGTCCACTTCTAATTTGTTTTATAATCTGGTAAAGATGATTTTATTTTATTTTATTCATCTATTTCCCATTGCAAGATTTCCCTATTCCTTTCAAAATGGCATATAATGGAACATTTTGATAATGTTATAAAGTATTTCAAGCATCTTAGCAGAAAAAAAAATCATGTAAATTAAATCTATTTCAAGAGGACAACTTAGTATCAATCTTCTATCATTTAAATCTTAAGTAATTATATAAAAAAAAGAGTTAGAAATAAAATCAACCAAAAATCAGGCCAAATTTTCAGAAAAGCCAAAATTTATTTAGTATTTAACCTTTTATTTCATGTGGCTCTTAAATTCAAAATAATTTATCCTATTTCTGATCACTCCATAATCCACATTCTATCTCAAGATAAAGATATAGATTTCTATATTGAGCATGTTTGTCCCAATGAACTTGTTGAGTTCTTTTACCTTACAGCAATTTGATGTGTAGCAGATTACATGTAGGGCTTTTTTTTTTTTTTTTTAACAGTGCTACTAATTTAATCAACACGTATCTACAGGATAAAGCATTCAAAATTCTCAAACGAAATTATGTGTTTCATAGCTCCGGGGTGATTTGTTACTGAGGACTGGTCTGCAAAGGCGGGATCACATTCTTCTGTCTGACTCCTACTTTAAATCTCTAGCATAGACCCAGATTCCTTCTCTTTGCTGATGCAAAATGCAAGAAGCCCCAAATACTAACAAATGAATACAATAATGTGTGAAGAGTTATACACCATGACTAAGTGGGATTTACTCCAGGCATGCAAGACTGGTCCAACATTTGAAAATCAATTAATGTAATCCAACACATCAACACACTTCAAATAAAAAAATCACATGATTCTATCAAATGGATGCAGATAAAGCATTTGACAAAACCTAGTATCCATTCATAGTAAAAAGTCTCAGTAAAGTAAACTGGAATTGAGAGGAGCTTCCTCATCTTGATACAAAAATCTCCAAAATACCTAAAGTTATTATATTTAATAGTGAGAAACTCAAATCTTAGATTTGATTGATACACTAAGATCAGGTACAAGACAAGGATGTCCCCTCTTACCACTCCTTTTTGACATTATACTGGAAGTTCTAGCTAATGCAATAAGACAGAAAAAAAGTGTTACTGAATTAGGCATGAGATCCCCTCTTGGGTCCTAGCTGAACTGAATTCCCCTCACCCCTACCCCAGCTCAGTTAGGGAGTTCTTTCCTACTCAGTTTTGTGCTGCCAATAACAAAAGTGAATTTGGTCTAAGCAAGATAGCCTTTTATTCAATGGCCAGATAATGGAAAAAGGGACCTTTTGCTCTAAAGGCAACTTCGCTCTGAAGGGAGAAAAATGGGGCACTTTTAAAGGGTAAGGAAAGTGCATCATCAGAAACTGGGGGAAAAGGAAGGGATTTCCAGGAACAGCCAGTATATGGGCAATCCCCCAGGCTCCCTTGCACACTGCACAAATTGTGCCTAGCAGAGTACAACTCTCCCCTTTAGAAAGATCTTAGCAGGATAATAAAGCAAAGGTAGCTTTTGGATACTTTCAGGTTTTATTTGTGCAGGTGCATTCCTGTGGTCCACTTAGAGCTGGTTCAGTCTGGTTTTGTCACCGGCCTTTGTGGCATTTTGTTGATAAATCATTTCTAGCCTGCATAGTTAATTTTTTTTTTTTTTTTTTTGCACATGGGGCCTGGGTTGCACAATATGGGGGAAAAAAAGAAATAAAAGATATGCATATTGGAAAAGAGAAAGAAAACTGTCTCTGTTCACAAATGACATAATCATCTATGTAGAAAATCTGAAAGAATTAATGAAAAAGCTGAACGTAATAACCAATTATATCAAGCTTGCAAGATAACAAGGTCAATATACAAAAGTCAATTACTTTCCTATATGCCAGTAATGAACAAGTGAAACTTGAAATTAAAAGCACAATACTATTTATATTATCACCCCAAAAAAGAATAAAATACCTAGGTATAAATCTAACAAAATAAGGAAAATTTTTGTATAATAAAGAAAACTACAAAACTTTGATAAAAGAAACTAAAGAAGAACTAAATAAAAGAGGAGAGATGCCATGGTCATGGAGAGGAAGACTCAGTATTGTTAAGATGTCAGTTCTTCCCAACATTGTCTATAGATTCAATACAATCTTGATCAAATTCCCAGCAAGTTACTTTAAGGATATTGAAAAACTGACTCTAAAATTTATGTAGAGGGGCAAAAAATCTAGAATAACCAATATGACATGGAAGGAGAAGAAAAATGTTGTAGGACTGACCCTACCCACATTCAAGACTTACTTTAAAGCTACAGTAATCAAGATTAGTTTGGTATTGATGAAATAATAAAATACATCAATGGAGCAGAGTAGACAGCTTGGAAGCAGACCCACATAAGTATAGTTAATTCATCATTGACAAAGGAGCAAAGAGAATACAATGGAGCAAATACAGTTTCTTCAACATATGGTGTGGAAACAACTGGACATCCACATGAAAAAAATTAATTGAGACACAGAACTTGGACCCTTTGCAAAAAAATAACAAAATGAATCACAGTCCTAAATGCAAAATGCAAAGCTATAAAACTCCTAGAAGGTAACATAGGAGAAAACCAGATGGCCTTCGGAATATGGGTGATTTTTTTAGATACAGTACAAAAGACAGGATCCACAAAAGAAAAGAATTGATAAAGTGCAGTCATTATAATTTTAAAAATTCTGTCTTGCAAAAGACAATGTCACCAAAATGAAAAGACAAGCCACGGATTTGGAGAAAATATTTGTAAATATCTATCATAAAGAACTGTTACACAAAATACACAAAGAACTCTTAAAGCTCAACGACAAGAAAATAACCAATCAGATTAAAAAAAAAAAAAAAAGACCAAAGACCTTAACAGATACCTCACCAAAGAAGATATACAGAAGGCAAATAAGCATATGAAAATATGCTCTACCTCATATACTATCATGGAAATGCAAATGAAAACAACGAGATGCCACTACACACCTATTAGAATGGCCAAAATCCGGAACACTGGCAACACTTACTGCTGGAGAGGCTGTGGAGCAACAGGAACTTTCATTCATTGCTGGTGGGAATGCAAAATGGTACAGCTACGTTGCAATGGTACGGCCAATGCAAAATGGCCCCAGCATGCACCTCCAAGGGGAATGAGGGGGATATCATGGACTGAAGCCTTTTCTTCTATTGTTGGCTCCGGTCAAAATGTTATACATAATTCATCTCAAATCCTTGTACTTTATAAGGGGAAACCTAGAGGAAACCCAACCAGTAGGATGTTTTTTAAAGATTTTTTTATAGCAGCTTCAATTGCACAGCAAAATTAGAAGATATAGAAATATCCTATATCCTTTCCTGCCCTGTACTATGACATTTAGTCGTGGTAAAATAAATATAACATATAATTGACTATTTTTATGTGTACAATTCAGTGACATTAAGTACAGCTATCAACACTAGTAATTTCCAGAACCGTCTTATTCCTGGCTTTCACCATTGAGTATGATATTAGATAAACAGCATCAGAAAACAAAAAACACATAAATCAATTTAACAAAATATATGTAAGATCTCTATATGAAAAGATACAAAACATTACTGAGAGACAGAGAGAAAAAAAAAGTCCTAAATAAATGTGGAGCTATAGAATGGTCATGGATTGAAAGATATAAATCTTTGCACTGCAGGCTTACATCAAAAGAAAATCTAAACAATTACTGAGCTCTAGTTCATGATATACACACCGAAGCATTTAGGAGTTGTATAGTAATATCTGCCTTGCTTTGAAATGCATGAAATATAAGATGGATAGATAAAATAATGGATATATGGTTAGATAAATGACCAAAAAATACTATTAAGTGGTAATGGTAGAACCTAAGTGGAGGATATATAAGTGTTTACTATAAAATTTATTCAATAATACTATATATTTGAATGTTTTCATAATGAAATATGATATATGTATGTTTATATAAATTAATTTATACTTGCATATGCATGTATGCATATACTTGCATAAAATATTTTTAGAAGGATATCCTAGAAGCTAGTAATTGCAGTTGGCTTCTAGAGGTGTAATGTATGGCTGAAAACAAGGGTGGCACAGAGAGGCTTCCTGTATTTCTGAATAAATACCACATGCATATTTGATATCTATAAAATGGAAGAATGGACATCTGTAATTAAGACCTCCCCAACCTAATTCATACTCAATAAATCACGATTACTCTACCTTACTCTATTTTTATGATGCTTGAAGTTATGCTGTATACACATACACACACACATATATATATGTTTACTGTCTGTTTTTCAGAGTACAATGTAAATTCTATGATGGCAGGAACTTCGTCTGGCTCACCATTGTGTCATCAGTCCCTAGCACAAAGAAGGAGGTTTTTAATTAAAACAAACAAATAAACAGAGAAATCAGACCCGCCCCCAAAACTTGACCATTTCATATTCTCAAGAGAGCAGGCAGGGGGAAGAGGTGTCCAGGTCTCGGCAGGGAAGCTTAATGCTATTGGCCATCTGGATGAGTACTGAAATCAGAGAGAGCTATCAGAAGGAATGTGAGGGGAAACCAAATATAGATGACTTTATCATCTCTAAAGCTGGAACTCAGCTTTATTTCCTCTGGACATTGATGTGTCCACATTAGGACATGCATTTGGGCACAGCCTGGGATCCCAAACATCCTACTGAGGGCTCTTGGAGGTTTTTCTCCCTCTGTGCTTTGACCACTATGGATGCTCATTATTAAATGCTAACTCTCTAGGCTGCTGCTGAAGCTACATCTCAAATCTGAACAGTGGAGGGTCTTCCTTTAGGAGGCCTATATTGACTCTCATTTGAAATAGTCATTTCTCTCCTCAATATAGTGCATTTCCCGAGGATCAGTTTTCAGTTAAATAAAATCAAAATCCCAAGTTCTTTTTGCTTCTTATTTTCAGCTTTTTCAGCCCCATGCTTCCCTTAAATTCTGGGATTACCTCAAGCGGGGCACAGCCCACGGGTGGGAAGACTCCTGCTTTCTCACTGGCTAAGCTTGAGGGCAAAGTTTTGATTTCTTTGACAAGATGGATTTATTTTTGGAGATATTAGTATGACTCACCCCTCCTGACATTTGTTTCTATAAAAACTAACTTTAAAATGTCACACTTCCAACTCTGCACAGAGTGAGAAAAGCTGCCATAGCGATTGGATTTGAAGAGGGCCCCACTTGAGAATTTCTTTTATCCTGCCTTGTCTAGCCTCCCTCACTTTAGCTTCCTGGGATTGATACACCTCTTCCAGAGCCACATCCTGCAGGTGTTTGTGTGTATCTGGGGGCAGGAGGCCCGTTACACAAGCCAAAATAAAGTAAACCAGTGTTTGCATCACTGTCTCTGCACATGAATTACTGGCTACAATACTGGTTACTGCTAAAGTATCCATATAGTTCACATACCAAATAAATATTGAACACTATAAATAAATACTAAAAAAAAATTGTTTGAAGGATATACAACAACACAGGAAAATGTTTCTGATAAAATATTTAGTAAATTACATTTCCCTTTTCTTTCATTTTGTCCTCTGAAGGGAATTTCACAGACTCAAAACAGAGGATAACAAAGAATGTGGAGCAACTGCTAAGTGTGTCATGATGGATTTCAGTGTGAAGTGAAAAAAGAAAAAGGCAGGCAGCAAAATGAATGGATAAAGATATAAAGAAACACAAACATATTTCCCAATGCAAAGTTTATTGTGAAGCTGAGATTATAAGGATTTTATTTTCTGTCAAAACTTTTTAATTTTAAAATAAAAACAAAGTATCATAAACTTGAAAAATGCTACTTTATCAGTGTTCTGTAAATGAATATATGAGTGTATATTTTAAATGTATTTACTTTAAACGTTCGCAAATTCCTAGATTGGCTACATTAAAGGATTCAAGGCATCCAGTAACCAAGTGGTCTAAGTAGAATTCACAGTGACTTAATGGGTCAAAAGGATATTATAGAAATCAATTAAGAGAACCAGGGGATGGGTTCTGGTTCACAGACATGGATCAGTAACAGTCTGAAAGTGCCAGGAAAGGCCTTCTTATATATCCAAATTAACAAGAAAATAAGAGAAATAACTCAACTAGAATTCCCATCTGGAGATAATGACCCTACTAACCAGCCAACAGAGTTAAAGTATTTACCAAGCACTCATCATGCACTGAGTGCCCGTAATCTGGGCTGGGCTAAGTCCATGGGAGAAATCCTACAGATACAATAAAGTATGTCAGTTCTTAAAGAGTATACAATCTTTAAATAATACAGAAAGGCAATCTTCAAGGTTTAAAAGATGTGAGGCAACTATACATGCAAAGGGAATTTAGATAAGGGAAAACCAGGGGGAATGTGAAAAACCCTAGATAACAAGAAGGATTTTGGTTGAGTCTTGACTGATGAATGAGAGAAGGAAAAGTATTTCCAGGGGGAATATCAGTCCACCTTGTGACAGATGGACAGCTAGAAGCTCCAGAAGCCACAAGCTGCATTTAATGTATTTTAATGTTTCCAGAAATAGTCACAGATTCTCAATAAAGACTGTTACAAATGAATGAATGAATAAGTGGGTGAGTGAATGAGTAGGTACAGTTTGAAGTGAATTGTGTACATTTTAAAATTATGGTGAGGGTGGGAAACTTGTGTGCACTCTGCTCCCGACACTTCTCACTCCCAGCAGGGTCATGCCATGAGTGTTAACTAGGAATTTCTCAAGTCTCTGTTCTCCAGAAGCTGATTCAAAAGTTTTCATTGTTGTTGTTGTTCAGCTCTCCTTTGTCCTTCATTTTAATTCCTCCCTTCCTTTCTATTCTTTGCCTGTGCTTGCTTAGTTTGCCACCTACTCTGTTAGTTTATTAGGCTGGGGCCATTTTGGAGCTCCCTCTGGACATTGTTTTCATTTCCTTCCATGCTGTAAAAACGGGCCGTTCTGCGCTCAGCCCTCAGGGTCTTATCTAAAAAGGGTTTTTCTGAATTGGGTTAGGAGTCTCCTCCACTGATGCTGTGGTGAGTCTGCTGGCAAAAAGCTGGATTCCATTTAGATTGATCCCATTAATTCATTTGAGGTTCTATAATTCATTTGTGAGCCAAGATAGATATAGTCTTTGCCCTCATGGAACTTACATTCCAGTGAAGGAGAAGATGTGAGACATAAAAATAAGGATGGACTTAAAATGAAAGCAGTCATTAAAGGGTATTAAGTTAAACTGAGATACAATCCCTTTTTTGTGTTAAGAGATTACTCTTGTTACTATGTGCTGGAGACGACTTGAAGAGGTAAGGGCAAACAGCAGGTGGTCAGTTGGTGACATTAAAATAGACCAAAGGAGAGAAAAAATGATGCTTGGTACAGAGATAGTGAAGATGGAAATAATGGGTGTATTACTACAAGGGATTTGAGTGAAAGAAGGCAAGGACGATGATTCACCCTTGAGAATCTTGCGAATCAGTGGAGTCCTAAGGCTCTATTAGCTTTGTATTGCTCTTGACTCACAGCAGAGAGGCAAGAGGGACCTGAATATTACTTTGCAACAACTCAGCTTCAAAAGCAAGTTTTCCAGTGTAAGTCATTGCCCTAGTATAAGAAAGCCAGATTCCATGTCTCTGTAGTTGGGCAGCACTAGAAGTTTGTCCAAAGCCGTAAATATATGGTGCCAAGATTCAAAAGCATCTGTTGGGTGGGATACAGCTCCATACACACAATAAGATATTATCTGATTGAAAGCTGACTTCATGAGATTTCATGCCTTTCTGAGGAAATCATACCATAGAGGTCTGTCACACAGACGGCTGGGATGGTATAAACAGAACAACTTGGATTTATTATCTCCACTCATTTCCTTAGTGTATAGCAATTTGATAAATATATTTCTCCTCTCTCTCTAGCATACAAAAGCTCAATCTTGTCACTATAGCATTATCTGCACGGTTTTTTTTGGTTTGGGTTTTTTTTTTTTTTAAACCATATCTTACTAGATTAAAGGCATTTTCCACTCTGGATTTATTCAAATAGAAATCATTGTTAAAACATAAATGTTACTTGAAAAAAGGAAGAAAAGAATGCAATAGGTAGTTTTAAATTTTTTATTTCAAATTACCTTTAATAAAGGAAGGAGCAAGGTCAAGAAGCAGAGGGTAGTTTATATTGGGGATTAGGAGTTGGGATGGGTGGAAAAGCAGGTGTTTCAGAATTTAGTATGCAGAGAGGAGGGAGAGTGGTACAGGGGAAGAGAGAGGGGAAGGAGGAAAGTAGAGGAAGGGAAGAGGAAAGGACAGAAGCAGAAGATGGGAGTGTAAGATGTGCCTATCTCACAAGTTTCACGTAAACAGCCTAGTGCACAAGTACACTGCAACTGAATTCTGGAACTCATTTGTGTTTAGACTGTACTGTCTTCTTGAGGATTGATGTTACACGACCAACCAACCATGCTGTTTAAAGGGCACATTACTTTAAAAATTATTATCTCTGAAAATACACTGCAATGGAGACTAATCCATGGGGCTCTAAGTTAAATATATCTCTATTTCTTTGAAACTTCATTAGTCACTATGGAGAATAAAAGTAGTACAGGAGAACAAATCTGACTCTGTATTAGATCTGTTCCTGTCGCTTTAACCACTGTGCAGTTTTCCAGGCTTAGCCTTGTTAGCTCTGCACCTTGTGTAAAACAGTGTTGCCTTTAGCCTGAAATGTACAGGAGAGCCTGTTCTCGGGGCTCTGACCTTTAAGAATGTCAGCACTTCTGTAGAGACAGCAAGTTGCCAAATAGAAAATAACCTTTGTTTTGCTGGAGGTTTACAGGGACACCATGCCCTGACCCACATGGACAGCTGCAGGAACAAAGAATTCCTGCAGGAAAAAGTTTGCAACAATGAAACACACCTCCTCCCTTGTTGTTTTTGTTTTTTGTTTTTTTTTTTTTGTATAAAAGAAGCCTGTATTCTGACTGGAGCAGGATGGTTCTCCAGGACATTAGTTGGTCATTCTCTCTGTCTGCTGGCTGTTCAAATAAAGTCGCTTTCCTTGCCCCAACACATCATCTCCCAATTTATTGTCCTGCCATGCAGCGAGCAGAAGAAGTTTGGACTCAGTAACATTGAGGCTGCCTCTGAAGAGCAGCAGCAGGGAGCCATGATAAGGCTTGCACACTAGCAGAAGAGGAGGAGAAAGCAAGCATCATTAAGGTTCCCAGATTTAGCTCAGGCTGGGTGGTCCAATTTCCAGGGCTGAAAAATACAATCTTTTCTTGCTATCATCTCTGACATAGGACGTTAATAGTCATAGTAGAGGTAATCCTAGTGTAGGTAGCATTTCCTGTCTTGTGGCTTTTGTATTCTGTTAGGGCAAATGTGATATTTTTTAAGATTACCGAAACCTTGAATACCTACCTGTGTTGTGAGGGGTTTCTAGGCTCACTGAAATGTTACTTATTACTATTTACTCTCTGTTCAAGCAGGTTCAAGGGTTTCTTTCAACAAATATTTATCAACTGTCACCAAAGTCCAAGTTAAAAGACTCAGTGGTAAGACTAAAATAATCCATAAGGCATAGTCCCTGTCTTTGAGGAGCTTAATTAATTGTACTTGATGTGTGAGGATTCCTTCATGACCAAGAATTGTGAAAGTTTTGTTGTCAATTTATATTTTCAGTATTGCAGTGGGAGCTTAAGGAAATTGATTATTTTCACTTGGATACTTTACTTGTAGTTGACACATGACCAACAGGTCAGTGGCAGTACCATGACAATTTCTGTATGTGAACTGAGTTACAGCAGTCTGAGCTCTTGCCTGCTCTTCACCAGTGCCAGCCCTCTGCAATGGTCCTGAATTCAGTCTCTTCTAGCTTACAGATCTCTGACTTAATGTCTGTTAAATACAATTGTGAGCCTCCAGTAAGTAGGAGGAGAGAACCGGTCACTTCTGTCCATCACACTATATCATTCAAGTTGTAAGTAAGTATATAAATATGCTTTATTGATAAGAGATTGAAATGAAGAGATACACTTTATAACCTATTTGATGTTCACATATTATATTCCAGTTGCCATTCTTTCATGAGGTTTATAATAATAAAATAAATTAGTAATACAAGGAAAAATTAAGTGATACAAGGAGAAATATACCACTCCACATTCGTACCAGAAGATTTCAGTAATTTTTTTCACAGTAACTAATAGACCAATAAGACAAAAAAATTCACCAAGACTGTAGAACACCTGAACACCGTATTTACAAATTTGACCTACCTAACTATATATAACACTGTATATGAAGCTCTCCAACACTTTCTTTTTAAGTGCACATGGGACATATACTGAAGTATAAAAGGTCATAAGGCAGTCAACAGAATTAGGATTCAAATCATACCAAACATGTTTGCTGATATTTGGAGCAGAATGATGTTAGAAATAATTAAAAAGTTAACTAGAAAATTCTCTTATATTTGGAAATTAGGAAATACACTTTTAAATAGTTCAATAAAGAAACCACAATGAAGATTAGAAAATATTTTTAAACTGAATAATAATGAAAATAACACATCTGAAAACTTCTGATATAGCTAAATCCATGCCTAGAGAGAAATTTATACACTTAAATTGTATATTATAAATTACAATCAATTATCTAAGCATCCATATCAAGAAGTTAGAAACAGAACAGAAAATTAACTACCCAAAATAGGAGGAAGAAAATAATGAAGATAAGAAAATAGGAATATATGAGTTAAAATAATACTATAAGGGTAAAGTGAAAAATTTTACAGAAATATATGGATGGAAAGAACAAAATTCTAGAAAAATACAACTTACCATGTCTGTCCACAAAAGAAAGAGAAAATCAGGTTCGTCTTATATCTATGAATTAAGTTCTACTCATTATTCAAAACCTTCCTCAAAAGAAAATTCCATGCCCAGATGTTTTATACCAAATGTTTGGTCATTGCTAACAGTTAAAGAAGTGATGCCATTAATCTTACAAAAAGTTTTCTAGAGAATAAATAGGAATGAATACTTACAAAGATGTTTTATGACATCTTTGTAATCTTGATATCAAAACCTTACAAATACATTATTAAAAAAGGACACATAATAGAGTCAGTGTGATCCCTTTCAAAATCCCAGGGGTGTTTGTGTGTGTGTAAGTTGGCAAGCTATTTCTAATATATATATGAGATAGATATATATATCAGATATATATATATCTATCTCATATATGTAACATATATATGTAAACTGAAAGTTTAATAATAACGAAGACAATCTTGATGAAGATGACTACACATGGAAGAAACACTATTTCATATATCAAGACTTATTATGAACTATATTAAGTCATATGCTTTTTGTATAAGGATAGAAAAATAGACCAATGATTTAGAATAAAGGTTTTAGAAACAGATCCATATATATGGAAATCTGAACCATGAAAATGTAAATACTTTAGGGTTATAGGAAAAGATTGTTTATTCAAACAATAGTGCTGGAGCAATTAAATATCTATGGTGAAAGGGGGTGGTGGAAATCTGACTTCAAGCTCATACTTAAATATAAACTCTAGATGAAATTACATGTAAACATAGTAAAACGTACAATATAACTTTTATATCTGTTATTTTTAAACTTGACATGAAAAGCACTAATCTGACTATTATTGGAATTAATATATTTACATTAGTAAAAAGATTCCCCTAAGAGATTGAAAAGGCAAATCCACAAGCTAGAATACATACTCAATACTTACATCTGATTAAGGACTCATTTCTAAAAAATACAAAGAACTCCTATAAATCAATAACAAAGACAGTCAAATCAGATGAAAAACTGGCAAGGAAACCCCAGAAACCTTGAAGAGGAACTTCAAAAATGAGCAAATCCACATGATCAATGAACATTGAAAAGGTACTCATTGCTCATCAAGAAATGCAAATTAGAGTCACGATTTGAATCCACCACACATCCACCAGAATGAATAAAACTTAAAAGACTGCCATGTCAAATATTTATGAGCACATGGGGTAACTCAATTCTCACACATTGCTGATGGGAATATAAAACACTGTAGCACTTTTGGAAAACTCTATAGCATATTTGCTAAAGTTGGAGGTGTGCATATCCTTTGACTCACGTATTTCAGTCCTAGCTATATCCAAGAGAAATGCATGTATTTGTGCAGTTATAATAGCACCAAACAGCATACAGTTCAAATGTCAGTCAACATAGATTGAAAACTGGATTGTTGTATATTATAGAATATGTTATACAACAATGATAATGAGTAAAATTTAGTTTAATGCAACAATATGAGCAAGTCTCAATAGCGTAGCATTGAACAAAAGATGCCAGACATAAAATTAGTCCATTTATAAACTTTTGAGAAACATTTTATTCTATAATTAATCCAGAGAGTTACAAGAATTAAGAGGTCTATTGTAATAGCCAGGAAATCTATAAAGATATCTTTTAGAATTATAGTAGTTGGAAAAGAAAGACTGTTGATATTGAAAGCAAAACAAAACAAAAAAGAAAACCTCATGAAAATTAATCAATTTTAGGAATTGTTTTTTCTGCAGTGCATTTTTTAAATAATACACCTATTTTAATATTCTGTTAGACAATGGATTTAAATAGCAAATGTTGAAACAACAAAATTGAATTACAATTATTCTCAAAACATCCTAATTTTGCCTATGTGTCGATAGTTGTCAATTATGGTAATATCCTCCAGAAAAGTTAGGTATTTGGTAAAGCAAGGCACACAGGACCAAATTCTGATAAAGGTGTTTTTTCTTTGGTACTGTAATTACCTCAAATATGCAACATATCCAGGATATTCTTAAGATGATTTTCAATATAGCATAAATAACTTTTATAAACTTTTTCTTATATAGAGTATATATTTATATATAATTAAATATTGTAACAATGAAAGTGTAAATAAAATGAGCGATGCTAAACCTGGTTTTTAAAAACAAAACAAAACTCACTATATATGACATTTTAAAAGTCTAATAATTTGATATGTAGGAAAAATGTATCAATTCTTAAGAACAGTCTGTATTACACTAAATCTACTGAGCACAAAATCAGTTTCCTCTCAGATTCTGTCTCCTTCGAAATAGATTAAATATCAAACTACCTTTCCTTCTCTGAAATGGTGACATTCAATATAAATTGATGTAAACCCTTAAGTTTTGCATCTCTAAACTACATTTTTCACATGAACGTAGCCTATAACACCTATAAAAATCACTTATTAAGTAATTGATATTACTGCATTGAAACATCTACATGTTGCATTTTAAACTTTTCTTCCAAAATACCATATTCTTAATTTTTATAGAACTATCAGTTGGTACTCTTCCCCCATGAGTTAGCACATTTTTATAATGAGTGAAGTAGTTGAGAGATAACATGTAAACTTTAAAAAGTGTAAGAATTTAAATAATTAATGAGTCATCATTACAAAAGGCTGATACAATAAAGCTTCTGGAGGTCATCAAAACACAGAAAATGACATTATCTGTGTATATGACATGATCTAAGATATAGGTCTACCTTCTCAAATATGATTATTTCTTTATAAATTAAAAATTATAAACTACAAATCAAATCACTAACATTTTCAAACTGACTAGAAAAGCAAAATGTAGATTATGCCTGTATAATAAAAGTTTACTTAGAAAATATACTTTAGACGATTTCCCCCTTTCTTAGAACTCTTGATTACATTTTATAAACTTACTGGGAATCTTGAAAATATTGTTATCTTGGGCAGCTGAGAATGTTATTACTATAACTAACATGTCTCATGTTCAACAATTTCCTTGTATTATTTTTTGAAGTGTTTAAATAGGGATAGGCTAAACCTGAATGAAAAATTATGAATGCTTATGGAATTAATACGTAAATAGTGTGAGTCGAACACAAATCTTTATATTTAAAGTCTATGCATTTGCAGTATTTCAATTTCACTTAGCAGCAGGTAATAAAATGTAAGTCTGAATGTTGTTACAGTCTAAAAACACCAGTTGTTACAGTCTAAAAACACCATTCTCAAAATGTGGTAAAGTTATTAAACACATACTCTAAAAGGTGGTCACTGAAAATTGTTAAGTCAGGGTTCCAGAAAGTTTGCTTGGTGCCAATTTGGAATCACCAGCAAATTAATTTAAAATACTTTGTAATTTTAAACACTTTTAAAAACTCTAGATGGAATAGATTAGGTCTCTGTCCCTACAGACTAGGTTTGCATCAGCAAAGTAACAAAGCCAGGCCTAACTAGCCAAGTGTTCCCAACAGTTTGTAACATAGTATTTTTGAGCCAAATTTTGTTTTAACAAAATCCATTAGAACTAAATAAAAATACTTATTTTTACAGTTTTTATACTATTAGAACAGGAGACTTAAAATATATAAAGTATGAATTTAAAAAGTAAAGTAAAATACTTCATACACAGTAAGTAATTTTGTCTCTAATCAGTAAATAAACCTGTATTCCAATTTTAGAAAGTATTTGTGCCCACCAATTCATTTGATCATTTCTGCTACCTTTTCTCTCCCTGAATGAATTTATTAAATAACTCATGTAATTTGCAACCTCAATTTCAGTGATAAAATTGAAAAGAAACCACTATTTTAAAGCTCCTTTCTGGCAGCTTTTGTAGGGCCACAGAAAGGGAGGTCAGAATTCAGCTACCTCTTCAAGACATGTGATCAGAGTATTCCCGGGAATGTTGCATTTATGAAACACCTAGAAAGTTCTTCTGAGCAGCCTTGAATTTATAGTTATAGTTCCATTTAAAATAACGTAGTATCACGGCAATCTGGAATGCCTCCAAGAAAAGTCATTTTGGTCTCAATTCCCTGACATCTGTACTAATATTTTTTTGGTAGTTGTTTTGTCAAGAGTTGTATATTAAAGGAAGTTTTTACAGATCAATGAGAAAAATATTCATTTTAAAACGTTCTAGATGTGTATAGTATATGCTTTGATAATTCAAAATTTTCAAAATGGAGATATTAGACTTTTTTTAAATTATTAAATGATTATTTAATCCCTTCAAATTACATTTTAAAACTTCAGTGGAAATTAACACACTCCAAAATTTAATTTAAAGTAATATTAAGGATTTATCTGATTTACAGAAAAGAAACACAATAAAGGGTTTAAGGACAAAACTCAATTAGTGTGAAAGTCATTGGCTACTGTCTAGCAAAGGAGCAACAGGATTCCTTTCAGCACTTTTGAAGCACTAAAACATCTTAAAATGTAAATGGAGAAATGTGTATATTTCTTTACATTAAATTTAAATATGAATTTTATCCTCTGATAGATCAGACCCAGAATGTTACTTTATCAATTTATATGCAGTTGAATTTTTCCAACATACAGCAATCCTTTGTTTAGTAATCTTTTGTATAAGTATAAAAATCTCAGATACATGAAAATGTTTTTCAAATCATACTTCTATTTCTTCACAGCTTTATAGGTAATTATAATTTTCAAACATTGAATATTCCATGTGATTTGATACATGTGTTCAGAAAGAGTAAGAGAAAAGACATTTAATAAGATTAAATATGTGAAATTTGCAAAAATTGATATTTGACATTTGTTGTGTGCTCTTGCAAAGAGTGTATAGGGTATTTCGGCAGCAATCAAAAAGTAAAATGTTTTAAAACTCAGATTTCAAATTTCTTCTGATAATTATTCTAATCCCTGGAAATACTTTCAAGTTCTGATTTCTAGATGCAATAGGCATTTTGTTACATATACATATATTTTATCCTTAAATGTTGATATTTTCAAACCATTTGAACAATAAGATCAGGTTCAACATGATGATTTCTTCTTAGAACCTGTAGCAGTCCTCTGCGCAAGATTAACATTGAGCTTCCCAGGGCACCATTGTGAAAAACCAGACAAAGATAGTATTGGGACTATGCTTTAGTGGGATTTCCTGCAGGTTCGGGATCATAACCATATAGGAAAGTAGCTGTTATTACAAGGATGGCTCCAAGGGAAAAGACACTGGTTGGCACAAAATCTTGTAGCCCAAAATAGGATATCAGTGTTGATAAAATTATGGACAAAGGGGTTGCAAATCCTTTTAAAATATTATCCACATACTTAATAACAGGAGCTATTACAAGGCCTCCCAGTGTCTGAAGACTAACATCTATTCAGGTCAGCCAGTTATATACCTGAAGGAAACCATTCTTTGATACTTGTTCTTCATCATGAATATATACACTCATTAATCCAAATATACTCCCAAGGAAACTAAGTTGAATATTTGTTATCCATACTGATTGTTTGGTTTCTTTTAAGATTTCCTCAAAGTAAACCCCGGCAAAGCCACTTGAAAAACATGCTGTGAGCACTGCCATGAGGCCTACAAACTTGAGCACCAGAGGGAAGTTCCTTAGAACCAAGCTCTTGAGAATCTGAGGGCCACTGTACAAAAGCACATCCTGTCATCAAAATTACTAGGGAAAGCCACTGGTCCACACCTAATTTTTTTTTTTACTAAGCATAGATACAGAAAATAATGCCATCGCAAGAATTTTCAACTGATACGTGACCTGGTTAAGTAGCTGCATCTAGATCTGACGGTGCCACATAGGGTAAATTATTCTGAAGAGTGTGTATCCCTGACGGAATTGCAAGCGTAAGAGTTTCCATTGGTTTACTAAGAATTTCGTGATGTAATATTCGATTCAGTCCTCCTGGACTACTACATTTGCTGTCTCTGTAGACTAACAAAATATGGGCCCTTATCTTCAAAAGTTCGGCACAAGCACATCGGTAGCAGAATAGATAACGAGGCCCCTCCTCTTTTAAAGCCCTAGAATAACGCATCGTTAGAACCGAACTGGTGGCCTGAAAGACCAGAATTCCCAAGGAAAGGTATTCTAGGTTGGCTGACATCGTTTCATCTTCATTTGCCTCCCGCGCGGCTCGCCGGCTGCGCGCACTGGGGCCGGGGCTCAGCTCCCCGGGCGCCCCAGGCCGCCGCGCCCTCCGGGTCCCTTGCGACCGCTGATGTGCAGCGCTGCCGGCTTCCACCGCCGTCGCTGCCCTGCAGTGCATTTTTTTTAAACTGGTTTTGATCATTTTCATCAGAGATGTCAAATAATGTGTTGATAAACCAGCTTTTAAAATAAGCATTCTAATTTGTAAAATTTACTGATTTCTATAGTGTAAATACTCCCACCATGGCTCATTTCAAGCTATCCAATAGCTTAAGTGAGTAGGAACTAGCTTCAACATACCTCTGAATGTAACCCATAATTAACGTATTTAAGACCTCGCAAGTGGTATCCCTTAATTTTGAATTAATCGTGGCTTTGGTGCAACCAGTTTGAAAGTGGTTTTGTGGTGTTTGTGACAAAAGTTTGTTGAGACAATAAAGAATACTGAATGAATGTAGTAGTATGATGCAGTGGAGAAGGCAAAGTATTGTAAATCAAAACCCTAGGACAAGTATTGCCTATGATGATAACATTCTCCATGCTTCCCATATTTCTGGGAACACACCTGCAAGTTTTTGCCATGTATTGGCAGGTAATTTTGCAGACATGACACTATACAATAACTAAGTGTTCTTTCAATAACTTACTTCCTTTTCAGATTTAATTCCCTTTATAAAGTGTTTGATCTACCCTTTCCTGTTAGGGTGTTGTTCTTAACAGCAGAGAAGAGAGAAGGTAAGGACTGAGTCACTAGGTTTACTCTGACATTTGTTAAAATTATAGCTTTGTCCAACTCAATGTATCTAGACTATCTTATGGATCTGAATGTAGCTGTGAGAAAGTGTGTGTACACTGACTTACATTTTCACATGAGCGCTTTTTTTCAGTGTCTGGTGCAGGGGCCCACACTTAGGATGCATTCAGTAAAACACAGTATTTGTTGGAATAAATACATGAGAAAAAGTAAAGAATACATAAGTGAATGGATTCCAGGTTTTAGCACTCATAGCATACTCTTACAGTGTTGGGTCACTCTGCAGAACTTTTTCTTAGACAACATCTTCTGTACATGGTTTATTAAAATTGGGCATATTGGATTGCTCACTACTTAGAAAACAAAGGTTCCTTCATTTACTTCTCCTTCCAAAAAGATGATTAGTATGCAACTGTTTATAAAATATTGACTTTAGACAGCTAAATTTGAACCTACTTTTGAATCTTTGCCTATGTGAACCATGGAATCTAATATTTTTATTGTTTCAAAGTCTGTTTTTCTAAAGTGAAGACAAGTGATTTCTGAAATTAAGGTCAGAAGTAAATCACTGGGTCTGTAAAGGCTCTTAAATCAGGAAAACCCCAGTCCCGGAATTTTGTCAGATGAGATGTGATTGTGTTGTGACCGCAGATTAAATTGTTATTTAAAATTACACATAAGAGTACGACTCTGTATCTCAAGGCCAGACAGTTGAGCAAACGTCTTTTTTGCTTTTTTCTTTTTAAAATTTTGTCTCAAGAAAAATACCAACAGCTGTGTGAATAGTTAAATATAACCCTGTCAAATTAATGAATTTAATTATTGTGAATGTAAACAAACATTTATGGAATATTTTAGGCTTCTTTCTTTATTCAGGTATAACTTGTTACCACCCCGTGGTGTTGGTGGTTTCACTAAGTTTGATTTTTCTTTTAGAAATTTAGTCTTGTGTGTTGCAAACAGTTCATTAATATGCAAGCCTCTGAAAGCAGTAAACTATTTTTTTAGGGGAGGAATAGTGAGAAATTGTTTATAAGCTGCCAAAGTTAACAGCTTCTCAGAATTGAAATAGTACCAATGGAAATCATGAGAAAAGAAATTTGTAATTATTTACTAATTGTCTCAGTTGGAGACATAATTAGAGGTGATTACTGGAAGTAATAGTACAATAGTGTTAATAAAAAGTTTTCCTGTTACTGCCCAGCAACTTGCAAACAATGAATTATAATGGTCCATGGTGCTGTATTGTATAATTTGAAAATAATTTACACCTGAGAGTTCCCACTGCAGAAAACTGGGGGGGAGGGGTGTACAAACAGGAATTTGTCTTTTATCCTTGGCATTTTGAATTGTGATTTATGTACAGAGGATTTGCAGTATGTTTCTGAAGAATCTGACCAGTAATTAATAATCAAATTTGTCTAGCTTTAGCTATAGTTTTCCTTCTATACCCATGAATTAAATAAGGCCATAGGCTTGGCTTGTATACTCAGTGACAAAATAGTCCTTGTTCAGCCATAGCAAAAACAAGAATCAGGAAAAGCAAAAACAGAGAACAGTTATTGAAAGCTCATGGTGTACCCGGCTCTGTATCAATGTTTTATGCTAATTATGATTTTTAGTTCTTATAAAATCCATAATAAGGTAGTGGAGAGTAAAGAGAATCGGAGGCTCCCTGGGTAAAAGAATAAAACCACAGTGGGGACAGTGCAAGGTAGAGACATTTATTTTCTCCAGGGAAACATTAATTTCTGTTTTCTTCTCCCAGATAGGAACATTGCTCTCTTGGCACTTACTGTGGCTCAAAAACCAATAGGGTTGTGGACACCAGTAATATTTTTGGATATTTTAATTTTTAATCATTTTTCACCTGGGTATTTACAGAAGACACCTATGTAATGATCATTTTGAAGTTTACTTGAGCCACATAATCCTAGAAAATAGCTGCAACAGAGCAGGACCCTATGGGGCCTTCCTGGGACAGATTCCTCCCCACACCCTCTGCTTTAGCTTCTGTCTGAAGGACCTGATAACAGTATCAGATGCACATTTCCTGAGTTGTTTTACAGACTGTGAAACTCCCACCAAATGGAAGACTTTAACTACTTGATCGCCATGAGCACATAGTCCTCAGACCTACTGAAACCTAAGGATTGATAATATTAACCCCTGTGATACCTTCCTATTACCTCACCATCAGCCAATCATGAATTGCACACTTGTCAATTGCATACCCTCCAACTCCCCTCCCTCACCTTGCCTTTTAAAAATTCTTTCCTGACGCTCATCAGGGAGTTGTGTTTTGAGCACTAACTTCCCTAAGCTCCTCACAGCCCAGTCTCAGTTGACTGGCTTCACGGCATATGGGTGAGCAGACCTAAGTTTGGTTTGGTAACACTCAATCATTAAAGGAATCCTCTATCTCTTGTGTTCCAGAAAATGACTTACTGCAAAGATCCCAGATTCCTACATGACTTAGATAAAACTCATGAAGAATAACCCCCTTGTTTACCTGAGGACAAGGCCAGACACAGACCCTCCAAATTTCCATTTTCTGCCTTTTCAGTGATTAGCTGAAATGTTTGTCCCCATCAGTCAACTGGAACAAAGTGATTGTTAACTGGACTTGATCAAACTTTACTTAAGCTTCTCCCCTCCCCACAGGACTCTGAACTTTGATGGAAGCCTGGTCCCTCATTACAGTGCAGAACTACTCCTCCTTAGAACCCCTTCCATGCATCATCTGCTGATCTCAGGAAAAACATTCTCCGTCCCAATGCTGATCCTGTTTTTTGTTTTTTGTTTTCTAGGTTTGTGACTCCTCTCTATCCAAGAAAGATCCTTTGCTATCTGAGATTTGAGACACTTACAGATATTACACAGTGTTCTCCTTATTACAATAGTCTTTTAGTAAAGCCTCTCCTTACTGAAGTTTGGATTTGTTTTTATTTCACAGTGATTTCCCTGTCTCTAAGAACACCTCTCCAATCTGCCCCCCCCCTCCCCACGCTCCCACAAGCTGGGTTGCCTTGTTATACAACTTCAAAGGGTGCAGCTTACATGGCAGCAGAGGTAAATGGCATCCCCTGGAACTGTACAAATACAATGTCTGTGGTCATACATAACAGCACTGGCCATGAGAGTGGGGTCTTTAAATCTCAAACTGACTGCTTTACACTCTTGTTGAGTGGGAAAACCTCCAAATTCCTTGATTTGACATATGGGAACATTTACCATTTGGTTTCCACTAATTTCTCTACTTTCATCTCCTACCGCTTCCCCTGTGTATCTTTTAATGATCTCAGGTTCCATCATTCCCATGTCTTTGTCATTAGACAGCTTCCTTCTGCCTAAAATGTCTAATACCTCATTTGAAACTGGTGCACACCAGCTCATCGCTCAGGGTTAAGTGTGAGTGTAGCCACCAGTATGAAGTCTTTCTCCAATCCTGTCTTTGACCTATAGTTGGAGCTGAAGATGCCAAAGAAAGACTAATTGTATAGTAAGACAATAAAAAAATAATCCAGAGGTGTGTTATTAGAATTAATTATCGAACTTAGCATGATAGCTAGATACCATGTTAATGTTTTAAAAATTGTTATTTCTATATACTAGCAAAAATATAGAATAAAAATTGAATATGATGTATAATAGCATTAAAAAGCATTAAATATCTAGAAATAAATACATTTCATGCAGGACCTCTACATAGAAAACTTCAAAATGAATTGAGAGAAAAATAAAGTAAAAGAAAGAGGACTTCCTTTCCAGCTTTGAAGATTAATTGATTTGCTCTCCTACTGTAACCAGAAAAGTGGAAATACATGTGAAATTTTCCCAAAAACATAATTTCATAGAAACAGAATACAATGGGGTTGCCTGGGTCTAGGGGAGGGAAAAATGGGGAAATGTAGGTCAAAAGGTACAGATTTCATTTTTAAGAAAAATAAGCCCTAAGAATATAATATAAAACATGGTGACTATAGTTAATAATAACAGTATTGTATATGTGAAAGTTCTGAGAGTAGATCTTAGGCATTCCTGGGGGGGAAGGTGTAGCTCAAGTGGTAGAGCGCTTGCTTAGCATGCATGAGGGCCTGAGTTCAATCACCAGTACTTCCTCTAAAAATAAATAAACCTAGTTACCTCCCCCAACCAAAAAAAAAAAATATATATCTTAGGCATTCTCACCACACAGACACACACACACACAACACACACACACACAGTTAACTATGTGAGGTGATGGCTATGTTAATTATCTCAATGTTGCTGATCATTCCACAATTTGTGTGTGTGTGTGTGTGTGTGTAACGATCACATTGTACACTTAAAATATATACAATTATATTTGTCAGTAATTTCTTAATAAAGTTGGAAAAATTTGGGACAATATATAAAACAAATATTGAACAACAGGTAGAATAAGATTATGATCTCTGAATCTCTGATAGAAAGGAAACTAAGAGACTTGGTTCTGGTATATGCTTGCAAAATATATTACACACTTAGCAGCAGCTTACCTATCTGCTTGCAATCACCAGACAGTAAAGTACTCTGCTTCCTGTAATCAAATGCACTATTTACCATACAAAGTAAAATGAAAACACTGGTGATATTGTTTAAAGTTAAACAGATATGTAGCCAACCCTTAAGACGGCACTTCCACTCTTTGGTATATATCCAACAGAACTGTATCTGTGTGTACATTTGCCAAAAGATATGCATTAGAACCTTAATAGAAGCACAACTGCCCCAAACTGAAAAAAATGTCCACTGACAGTAGATTAGGTAAATGAATGGTCAAGTACAGCAGTGAGGATACCCAGTTTACAGCTGCAGTCAACAATATGGCTGCATCTCACAGATTTAACACTGAAGAAAAAAAGTCTGACACTAAAATCACGGGTGATTTGATTCCACTTCAAAGTAAAGAATGGGAAAATGTTATCAGGAGGAAGCCTGAATAATGGTTATTCTTGAAACAGATGATGAGTAGAAGGGACTATAAAGGAGACTCTTTAAATGCTTGAAGTATTTTGTTTTTAGATCTGAGCAATGTTTATGTTGGTGTATTCAACTTGTGAAAATTGAGCTGTATCTTTATAATTTGTATCATTTCCTATATTTAAATTTTACTTCAATATTTTTAAAAATGCATAAGGGATTCTCCAGCCAGGTTGCTGGTTAAAATTTACTGTAGGGAATTTAATGGCAATTTAAATAACTGAACTTGAAAATCTCTCAAAACTTTCCCAAAGCATGAAATTAACAACTATCTGTCTCACACTCCAAAAGGCTGACGAGGATGTTCTGTCAGTGCCTACTGAGGAATAAGAGAAATAATTTGGAACATGTCACCAATCCATTAAAAATTTCTATCTTTTTATCCCCTTGTCATAAATAGCCTACAGAAGTCTGTATTGGATTGATCTTATTCCACATTTTTATTTTTACAAATATAGTCATGTTTTTCCTGTATTTGTGTATGTATTTGATGCTTTTGTCTTGTAGTATACATTCTTTCTTCCAGAAACAACACCTCCCATCTTTCAGGGAGCAAATTCTCCTCCCTTACCAGAATGGTCAAAGAAAAAAAAGACTGACAATATCAAGTGTTAATGAGAACGTAACCAGTTGGAACTCGCATACAGTGTGGTATGAATGAGAAGCTGAGGAAACTGTGACTATCCTGGAAAGTCAAAGAAAAATTTCATACAGAATACATTTGAGTCACCTTGGAACTTATATTTTAGTAGAAGAGACATAAATAAAATAAGAAAAATATTGAGTGTGTCAGATGGTAATAAATACTATGTTTAAAAAAAGCATGGGAAATTTGTAACAAATGCACCACTCTTGTGGGAGATGTTGATAATGAGGGAGGCTCTGCATGTGTGGAAATAGGGGGCATATGGGAAATCTGCCTTCCTCTCAATTTTGCTGAGAATCTAAAACTGCTATAAAAAATAAAAGTTTCAAAAATAATGAAAGAAAGAGGAAATTTGGGGGCTGTGGATGTGACAAAGAAGGCATTTCTGAGTTGACGCTGTACAGAAGGAAAAGGAGATGAGGAAGTGAGCTTTGGGGATATACAGGGGAAGTATGCTCTAGTTGGGAAGAGAATTAACAGCAAAAATTATGGGACAGGAAAATGCCTGTTGTCTTCAAAGACTAGCAAAGAAGTCAATGTTGCTGAGTAGAATGGATGAAGGGAAAGGTTCTCTAAGATAAGGTTTCAGAGAGGAGGAGGATACAGGGAGAGCTAATGTTATAGAGTTTTGTAATAATTATGAAGATTTGGCTTTTACTATAAATAAGCTGAGAAGCCATTGGAGGATTGTGAGCAAGAAGGTGATATAATCTGCAAGGCATATTTTAAAAGGCTGTCTGTTGTGTTGAGAATACAATGTATTGGAATAAGGGCTGAACCAGGGAGACCAATTAAAATGCATGTCTAGTTGAAAGATTACTAGGTGGTGGTGGCTTGGTGCAGAAGCCTATCAGAATGGTAATAAGGATGTAATGTTAGATTGATATTTGATGGGAGATGATTTTTATATTCATCCACAAATTTACCACATTTGGCAATCTTAATTCCTTTGTGTATTTATGAAATTCTCTCTGGTAAAATTATCTTTCTGTCTGTGGAACTTTCTTTATACTTGTTTGTAATTACAGTCTACTAGAGATGAATTCTTTGAGCTCTTACTTGTTTAAAAAAGTATTTCATATTCTTTCGTAACAGGTATTTTTTGCACAGGATAAAAATCTAGGTTGACTTTATTTTTCTCCTTTATCATTTTAACATCCCTTCATTGTTTTCAGGCTTAAATAGGTTCTAACAGTAATGCTGCAGTAATTTTTATGCATATTCTGTCCTTTTTTCCTGGCTCCTTCATGATTTTCCCTTTATCCTTGGTTTTCAGCATTTGATTTTGGTGTACTTTGGTGTGGTTTTCTTTATAAGGCTAGAAATAGAGGTTAGCTGAAATTCTTGAGTCTTGAATTTATAGTTTTTTATTGAATTTAGAAAATTTGTCTTTTTTTTCTCAATTACTTTCTGTTCTACATTTCTTAGATTCAAATTACACATATTTTAGACGTAACAGATCAATGCTGCTCTGGTAATTTTTTTCAGGTTTTTTTTCTCTTCTCTTTGTGCTTTTTTTGGATAGAATTTAAGTACATATTCAAGTTCACTGATCTTTTCTTCTGCAGTCTCTAATCTATTGTAAATTCCTTATCTTCAGATCCTATAATATGACCTAATAAATTTCCTTATTGTAATTTCCATTATTTAGAACCAAAATTATCCTAAGTGTCTTACTGTCCTAAATATATATCTTCTGGACCTAAACAGACATTTCTCCAATGAAGACATGCAGATCACCAATAGGCATATGAAAAGATGCTCAGTATCACTAAGTATCAGAGAAACGCAAATCAAAACTACAATGAAGTATCACCTCATAGCACTCAGAATGGTCATCATTAAAAAGTCCACAGATAATAAATGCTGGAGAAGATGTAGAGAAAAGGGAACCCTCCTATGCTGCTGGTAATAATGTACTTTTGTGCAGCCACTATGGAAAACAGTATGGAGATTCCTTAAAAACCAAAAATAGAGTTACTATATGATCCAGCAATCTCATCCTGGGTATATATCGGAGAAAACTCCAATTCAAAAAGATACATGTTTCCCAATGTTCATAGCAGCACTATTTACAATAGCTAAGACATGGAAGCGACTTAAATATCCATTGACAGATGATTGAATAAAGAAGTGGTAACAAATAAAATTATCATACTAAGTGAAGTAAGTCAAACAGAGAAATGCCAATATCATATGCTATCACTTATATGTGGAATCTAAAAAAAAAAATGGCACAAGTACACTTATTTACAAAACAGAAACAGACTCACGTACATGGAAAACAAATTTATGATTACCCGAGGGGAAAGGCGGGGAGGGATAAATTTAGAGTTTAGGATTAGCAGATACAAACTATGGCACAGAAAATAGATAAACAGCAAGGTCCTACGGTACAGCACAGGGAACTATATTCATTACCTTGTAATAACCTATAATGAAAAAGAGTATGTATACATATATAGGACTGAATCACTGTGCTGTACACCAGAAACTAACACAGCTTTGTAAATCAACTATACTTCAATAAACAAACAAACAAACAAAACAAACAAACAAATAAATAAATAGATAGTAGCAATCAGGTAAGAAAAAAAAAAGAAAGAAAAATATCTCTGCTTAGCTGCCAGAATATCCACACTAAAATTCATGTCTGCTCATGAGGCCCTACATAATCTGGCCTCACATTCCTTCTCTGATCCTATCTCCTACTCTCCATTTCACACATTCTACCTTGTCCCTATAGTTCTGACTTTCCCTGTCTTTTGTCTCAGGCCACTTATGGTGGTGGGAGAAAATCTGTTCCTGCAATGTCCTTCCACCAGGCATCACTCAGGTTTATTCGTTCACCTTCTTCACGCCTTTGCTCAAACCATCTTTTCAGTGATGCCTCCATCAACCACCCAGTTAAAACAGCAGCCTCCTGCCTGTCACTTCTAATTCTCCTTACCCAATGTAATTACTTTTTCGTATCACATATTACTTCTAGTAAACTTTATACATTTGATTATATTATTTTATTGTCAGTCTGTTTCCAATAAAATGTAAATTATGTAAGTTTTTTTTCCTTTACTATTTTGCTCACCAGTACATTCACAGTACAAAGAATGATAGCTGGAACATAGTTTTTTTAATCAATAAATATTTGTTGTGGGAGTGAATGCATTAATTCCTCTATAGAAAATCCTTCAGTGATTCTTTGTGAACTTGTAAAACATGAATGCTCCAGATTGTTAGTAGGTATTACAAAGTCTTTCTTGAACAAATCCCTACTGATCTCTCACACTTCATCCTCTGCCATCCTTTCTTTTCTCTTCAAAATTATATCACACTACTCATCACCTTCAGCATAGACAATGCTGTCTTATGCTTCCACGTCATCGCTGGTGGGATTACTTCCATGTTTCACTGTTGGCATCGTCCCATGATCCTTTAATGCTCAATCCATCCTCAAAGCTCTTTATAATTAGATTTCAATCGTAATTTTACTTATTATAATTGTGCTGTAGAACTGAATTCTCTGATTATTTTTTCTCTCATTTGTTTAATTGTTACAAAAAATATTTTTCAAACATAAATTGTGCACAAGCCTCTCAGTCAGGTACTGCTGGTACAAAGATAAACCAGTTATGATAGTTCAAGGAAGTGCTTTAAAGCATTCAAAGGTTCTTACATCCTCCCTTATCCTTTTATACTAGGGTCCAAATCTTTGGCCTAACATAAAAATCATTTCATATTCTCACCCTGACCCCGTTCCTCTTCAAAGCTCATTGGTGTAAACAAGGTGCCATTCTGCTCCAGTGATTCTAAGCTATTGTCTCTTATGCTCTTAGTGTCGGCCCCGTTCAAAATCTTTTTATCAAAATAAGTCTAATAATATTTAGCTCCAGTTAAAGGTGTGTATATACAATGGTAGTGGGGAGAAGGGTAATAGGAAAGTTGAGAAGTACAGCCAGACTGTCTTAATAAGAAACAGAAATTTTCTTTCAATGATTATAGCTGCCGTGTCTTAGTGTCTCTCAATTTCCAGAAGCCTCTTTCTGCTTCTCTCTTCTTCCTCTGACAGTTTTCTCTGCTTACTCATGGTTTCTGATCCTGCAGTATGTTGGCCCACCTATGACACTGGTTTGCTTCATTCCCTCCGGTCTGCTTCAGCCTCAGCATGAAGTGACCCACCAGGCCAACAATCCATCAACACATGAACACTATCATGATTACAGTTTTTTGTTCACATTCTTGAGAGATAATCTCATTAGGTCAGCTCTGCCTGTTGATAGGTTTGCTGTTGGTCAGATTAGTTATAGTTGGCATTGGAGAGGTAATCAAATGTTTCAGGAGCTATAGGCAAAGCAGGTTAAATGAGAGAAAAGTCTGGTATACTTGGCAAAATGTGAGTACGTTGCACATGCAGTATTTAAACCTGTTTCCTCTTTTTGGCTTATTAGAAGGAACATGGTTATGAAGAACCTGATGTAGAGCCATCTCAGTTCTGTTACTTATTTCCATAACCTTGACCAATATATCTGAGCTTCTGTTTTCTCATATATAAAATAGGGATAATGTACCATGCAAGGTTAATCAGATAAATAAGAAAAAGATCATAAGGTGCCCTGTATAGGGCTTGGCTCATAGTGGATAGCCCTAGAATATTAAATTCCCTTTTCTTTTTGTCCATTTTATCCATTCCTCTTTTCCTTTTATCCTAGTATCATTTGCTTTTGTAAACCTTCTGAAACCACTTTCCAACACCACACAGAACAGTAAATCATTCCTTCCGTGTGCTATTACAACAACTGTTATAATTCTGTTGTTTTCTGTTCTACCACAGTGAAAGCAATTTGAGGTCAGAGACCTGTTCTTGTTTATCCTCGTATCTCCACTGCTAACACATTGCTTAGCATATAGTAGGAATTCAATAAACACTTAAAATAAATAAATAAATCGATGCTGAATGGATGGAAACGAATGAATAAATGAATGACAGTGGGATAGAACAAGCCACTGTATAAAGTAGTGCCACTGATCACAAATGAGATCAACAATCCTTTTTCACCTACTCTTTTTTTTTTTCTTGTGTTCTTTTTTATTGCAGTATAGTCAGTTTACAATGTTGTGTAAATTTCTGGTATACAGCATAATGTTTTAGGCATATAAATATATACCCACTCACTCTTAAGTAAAGCTATTTAAAGGACCAGGCTAAAGTCCCAGTTCACAAAACAGAATGGTTTCTGTGTCCCATCAGCATCCTGTTCCATTTGAAAATATTTTTCTTTCAAATGGAAGTCCAGGAGAAAAGAGTTTAAGTAAAAAGCTCCTTAGTCTATGGAGAAAAAAATGGAAACTTGGAGTCACGAACTAAGCCCCATTTCAACTTTGGATAAAATAGCTAGTTAAATTTCTGTACTCATGAGAAAGGAAATTTTAAAAACATGGAGGCTCTAAAAGTGTGATCATCTTATATATTTATATTTACATCTTTACTGGAGAATTGCTCTTTTAGGTCTTCGGCCCATTTCTGGATTGGGTTGCTGGTTGTTGTTGTTAAGTTGTATGAGCTCTTTGTATATTCTGGGAATTAAGCCTTTGTCAGTCACATAATTTGCCAATATTTCTCCCATTCTATAAGTTGTCATTTTGTTTTGCTTATGATTTCCCTTGCTGTGAAAAACCTTATCAACTTAATTAGGTCCCATTGTTTATTTTTGCTTTTATTTCTATTGCCTGGGTAGACTGCCCTAAGAGAACAAGGCTGAGATTTATGTCATATAATGCTTTGTCTAGGTTTTCTTCTAAGAGGTTTAGAGTGTCTTGTCTTATATTTAAATCTTTAAGCCATTTTGAGTTTATTTTTGTGTGTGGTGTGAGAGAGTGTTCTAACTTCACTGATTTACATGCTGCTGTCTGGTTTTCCCAACACCACTTGCTGAAGAAACTGTCTTTTCTCTATGGTATATTCTTGTCTCCTTTGTCAAAGATTAATTGACTGTAGATCTGTGGATTTATTTCTGGGCTCTCTTTTCTGTTCCATTGGTCCATATGTCTGTTTTTGTACCAATACCATGCTGTTTTGATTACCGTAGCTCTGTAGTATTGTCTGAAGTCTGGGAGGGTTATTCCTCCAGCTGTGTTCTTTTTCTTCAGTATTGCTTTGGCAATTCTGTGTCTTTTGTGATTCCATATACATTTTAGGATTATTTGTTCTAGTTCTGTGACAAATGTCACAGGTAATTTGTTAGGGATCACATTGAATTTGTAGATTGCCAAGGGCAGTATGGCCATTTTAACAATATTCATTCTTCTAATTCAAGAGTATGGTAAATTTTTCCATTTATTTAAGTCATCTTTAATTTTATCAATGTTTTGTAGTTCTCCATATATATATATATCTTTCAGCTCCTTGGTCAGATTTATTCCTAAGTATTTTATTTTTTTGGATGCAATTTTAAAGGAGAGTGTCTCTTTACTTTCTTTTCCTGCTATTTCATTGTTAGTGTAAAGAAAGGCAACTGACTTCTGCATGTTAATCTTTTTTCCTGCTACCTTGCTGAATTCTTTCATTATCTCTAGTACTTTTTGTGTGGAGCTTTAAGGGTTTTCTATATACAGTATCATGTCATCTGCACATAGTGACAATTTTACCTCTTCTCTTCCAATTTGGATTCCTTTTATTTCTTTTTCTTCCCTGATTGCTGTGGCTAGGACTTCCCACACCATCTTGAATAGAATTTGTGAGAGACTGTATCCTTGTCTTGCTCCAGATTTTAGTGGGAAGGCTTTGAGTTTTTCACTATTGAATATTATGCTGTCTGTGGGCTTGTCATGAATAGCTTTTGCTATGTTGATATATGTTCCCTCTATACCCACTTTGGTAACAGTTTTTATCATAAATGGGTGTTGAATTTTGTTAAATGCTTTTTCATCTATTGAGATGATCATGTGATGTTTGTCCCTTCTTTTGTTGATGTGGTGTATCACATTGATTGTTTTGCATGTGTTGAACCATCCTTGTGTCCCTAGGATGGAACCAAATTGATCGGGGTGTATGATTCTTTTTATGTGCTGTTGGATTCTGTTTGCTATTATATTGTTGAGGATTTTTACATCTATATTCATCAATGATATTGGCCTATAATTCTCTTTTTTAATAGTGTCTTTCTCTGGTTTTGGTATCAGAGTGATGGTGGTTTCAAAGAATGAGTTTGGGAATTTTCTCTCCTTTTAAATCTTTTGTAAGAGTTTGAGAAGGATCAATATGAGTTCTTTCTTGTATGTTTGGTTGAATTCCCCAGTGAAGCCATCTGGCTATAGAATTTTGTTGTAGGGAGATTTGTTTCTGATTCTATGTAATCTCTATTGATTGGACTCTTCAAGTGATCTGTTTCTTCTTGATTCAGTTTTGGTGGACTGTGTGTTTCCAGAAATTTGTCCATTTCTTCTAGGTTGTCCAACTTGTTTCAATATAGCTGTTCATAGTATTCTCCTATGGGGTTTTTGTTTTTGTTTTTGTTTTTCTGTATATTGGTTGTAATTTCTCCATTTCCTTTCTCATTTTGTTTATTTGTGTTCTCTGTCTTTTATTTTTTGTGATCCTGGCCAGAAATTTGTCAATTTAACTTACCCTTCAAAAAACCAGCTCTTTGATTGATTTTTTCTACTTTTTTAAACCTCTACTTTATTTCCTCCCTGATCTTTATTATTTATTTCCTTCTGCTGACATTAGGTTTTGTTTGCTCTTGTTTTTCTAATTCTTTAGGTGGTAAGTTAGGTTGTTTATCTGAGATTTTTCTTATTTTTTGTGGAAGGCCTGTATTGCTGGGCCTGCATTGCATAGATTTTGTGTGATTGTGTTTTCATTGTTATTTGTCTCAAAATATTTTTTAATTTCTTCTTTGATTTCATTGTTGACCCATTGTTTTTTTTGGTAACATGTTTAATCTCCATGCTGTCATTTTTTCTCCTTTTTTTTTTTTCTATGGTTGATTTCTAGTTTTGTGGCATTGTAGTCAGAAAAGATGCTTGAAATAATTTCTATCAAATTTGTTGAGGCTTCATTTGTGCCTGAGTATGTGGTCTATCCTAGAGAATGTTCCATGCAAGCCTGAAAAGAATATATATTCTGTTTTTTGGGTATGTAATGTCATAAAAATATCAACCACGTCCAACTGTTCTTTTGTGTCATTTTGTATGTCCATTGTCTTGTTGACTTTCTGTCAGGAAGATCTGCCTAATAATGTTAATGTGTTGTTAAAGTCTCCTACTGTGATTATGTTCCCATTGATTTCTCCCTTTATGCTTGTTAGTATTTGCTTTATGTATTTAGGTGCTCCTATATTGGGTGCATATATGTTAATGAGTGTAATATCCTCATCTTGTATTGCTCCTTTGATCATTATATAGTGTACTTCTTTATCTTTCTTTATGGCCTTTGTTTTAAAGTCTATTTTGTCTGATATGAGTATTGCTACTCATGATTTCTTGTCATTTCCTTTTAAGTGAAATATCTTTTCCATCCTCTCACTTTCAATCTATGTGTGACCTTCACCCTAATGTGGATCTCTTGTATGCAGCGTATTGTATGTTTTTGTTTTAATATCCAATCTGCACTCTATGTCTTTTGATTGGAGCATTTAGCCCATTGGCATTTATGGTTATTATTGATAGATGTGTGTTTATTGAGATTTTGAACTTTGTTTTCCAGTTGTTTTAGTGTTTCCCCTTTGTTTCTTTCTTTTTGTTTTTCCTTTTGTGGTTTGATAATTTTCTTTTGTATTATCTTGGTGTCTTTTGGTTCTTGTGGCTCTGTTGCATGCTTTTGATTTGTGGTTAGCCTGTTTTTCAAGTATATTAACCCAATACTATATCTTTTTTGCTTTAAACTTAGAGTCATATGAGCTCAAACACATCTTAAAAAGAACCAAAAGGAAAAAGAAAAAAGTTTATATTTTTGCTCCCCTCTCCCACCTTTAATATTTTTGATGTCCTCTTTTACATCTTCATGTCTATTCTGCTGCAGCTCATTGTAGTTATCATCTTTCCAATTATGGTTTTCTCTTTTCTATAGCATTCTGCTTCTTTTCTATTTAGAGTAGACCATTCAATTTTTCTTTTAGCATGGGTTTAGTATTGCTGAATTTTTTTAGTTTTTGCTTGTCCATGAAATTCTTTATCTTTCTTTCTATTCTAAAGGATAGTCTTGCTGAATAGTGTGTCCTAGGTTGCAGTTTTATATCTTGCCACTCCCTTCTGACCTGAAATGACTGTGTAGAGAAATCAGCTGAAAGCTTTATGAGGATCCCCTTATAACTAACCCTTTGGTTTTTCTACCTTTAGAATCATTTCTTTATCTGTAGCCTTGGCCATCTTAATTATAATGTCTTGGTATAGGTCTAATTGGGTTCTTCTTTTGGGGACCCTCTGTGGATAAATGTCATTAACACAAAAGTTCTAGAAATTATATAACATTTCAAAAATTTGAATAAGGTCCTGGTATAATATTATATTATTTTAATATTATATGTCACAAAATAACCTGATTTCTTTGTCAATTAAATTGTAATCAGGTCTTTGTGTCTTTTTGTCTTTTGTTATTTATAGACAGTTATTGTTGTACTCTGATGCTATTGTAAAATTGCTTCATATTCAGAAAGATTCTTAAAAACAATTTTTTTGACAAGTATAGGTTTTTGATAACTTTCAGATTGTATTGCTGAACTGGATATAAGGAAACCTTTCCCTTAAGCTAATTTTGACTTACAGCTGCTTGGTAAATTATACCTTTGTAAGTAGAATTGAAACATTTACCTTTTCTCTCTACTTGATTCCTTCAGAAATTAGGAACTGTTAGGTTCACAGTAGCCTTATCAGGTGAATAAGGAAGACCACCTCTTGACAGATGCAGGAATCTCAAGATATTTTGGTACCTTGTAAAGAAGGTAATTTACCCAAATCTATAGCTATTGAGGGTGGACTATGATAGCAGGCCCTTCACATGGCTTTCCTGGTCTTAAGACCCATTTTATAAGCTCAATATGAGGTCCCTTTTGATAAGATCCAGCAAAGCCAAATTTACAAGAGCCTATATGTTCAATTACACTTATGTAAATAATTAAACCAAATTTACAGAAACCAGACCTATTTTTAAGCAAATTAGTATTAATTTGACAGAAATGAGGATAATTTTAGAAAATAATCATGTTTCAATAGTATTTCTTTGTGGATATTATGTTCCCATGTTGTTAATTGTATTTGAAGTTTTTTTTTTTTTAACTATTTAAGGCTCATTTTCAATGTATCTCCTCATTGCTATATTACATTATTGTAGAATTACATTAAATTATTAAAAGAATATTCCAAGTTAGTCTCTGAGGCTTACCATAGTAATCTAACTTTGGACAAAGGTCACATGCTCCATGACTTGCATCAAGGAAATTATGTGTACTGTCAAAGACATCAGTCAAATGACTGCAATTCCAACATAGATTGAAAGACCTTTATCAGGTATTCTTAAGTAGGTCAGGCACAGGAAAACTAAAAGGAATTTACCGTTCAAGTTATATTTCACTTAAAAAGGGCCTCTGCCCTACTCTGGTATATAGAAAGGACTGTTGACTTCAAACTCATCTTAACATAATACACAAATAGAAGAGAAATGACACCCAAATCAGGACAAGAAGAAGACAGCATCACTGGTAGATCACTCATCCAAGAATCTGGACCAAGCCTATAAAAGCCAGCCTACTAACTCAATTCAACTACTTGTGAAACATTTGTCTCTCTATCAAAATTTAAAGTCATTGTATTACTTCTAATTATACTTTCCCCTAATGTTCAGGAGAGAAAGAAATTTCTCTAGTGAAATTGTCACTGAGCATAACTACTATGACCTGTATCACTGCTTGTTTTAAGTCTACTGCTAAAAGCACACATAGAATGTTTGTGTGGCAATTTGTTATAGTTGATAAAATGTATAATCTATGAAGTGTATTTTTCATAAGTCTACCTCTGTGCTTGTTTATTATGTCTGATTAGTTTTCCCCCAAGTGGATAACTAGGCAAATCTATCTATCTATCTATCCATCTATCCAATAGAAAAAAAGGTGTAGCAGCTAGGGGCATTATGGACACAGGGCAGTCAGCAACACTCTGGTATTGAGGAACAAATATTTTCAACATCAGTGCTTTCTCTCAAAAGATTTGCAATTAAAAGTAGGAAGTGACAGGGGAAATTTTTACATATTGAAGTATGGGGAAGCCATTCTGGCTTATACGTGATTTACTTGACTTACTTTACATGTTATGCTAACCAAAACAGCCTGTCAAACATACACTGTGCATCTGCTTTAACCATTAAAGAGAAGAATAAGAATGCATTTAAAAATCAAAATGGAGTAACTGTGATTCAGACATTAAAAACAGAGCTGGGCTGCCATTGTGAATGTAGTTTCAGACATGTTCTGTATATGGAGAACTTGAATTTTCTGAACTATATCAGAGCAAGGACCAGCAGTTCACAAAACAACATCTGCTAACAGCTGCCAGCTGCAACCTTATGATCCCAAGTTCTCCCCTTGTGACTGTGAAATCTTTTCTCTTATTTTAGGAATGGTAGCTAATGATTCAGTGCAAGACATAGCCTCCCAAAAGAGGGCTGTAGACTTTTTAGCCAAAACAATGCTAGACAATAGAATTGCTTTAGATTATATTTTAGCAGGAAATGGAGGCATATGTGTAGTCATCCATAGCTCCTGTTGTGTATATACTAATAGCTCATCAGAAGCTGAAACCCACTTAGATAAAATCAGATAGCATGTAAGTTGGCTCCAAAAAAGTGTCACCACAAGAGCCTGGATTTGATCACTTAGGAACTATCTTCTCATGGATCCCACTGGGGACAATGTCTATATTTGAGGGATCACCTAAACTAGGTGTCATTGATTTGTGCTTGCTAAGATTTATATTCCTACTTGTCAAACTCCACATTTACTGTTTATCTCATATTTTTAAGTCCTAAAATTCCAACCTGTATGACAGTCTTTGAACATAAAGTCCCAGACCCAAAGCCTTGGCCTCATCTTTGTGAATACTTATGATTAAATGTAAAAAAAATTTCATTCCACAAACCCAGACCTGCACCCCTTATCAGTAGGAAGTAGCTAGAGTGGCCATTACCCCCTATCCCTCAAGAATAAGGAATGAAAAGGGAGGGTTTGCACTGCATGCCAGACCAGACTGGCCCAATCCCATTCCTAACACGGTAATAAGTTGTTCTGCAAAGACGGCAGAACAAAACTGCAAGTCATGCAGCCAAAACATACAGAAAGGAGAAAATTTTGACCTCAATACCCAGAACCAAAGTTTCTCCCTTACATGAAACCAAAACACTGGGACATGACTATAACCTGAACGCCAGAACAATTTCAGAAGCAAAGGACCCACTGTCCAGGAAGATCTGGGTTCCTTTACTATATTCTACCACAGTGGCCAAGTTATGAAGCCCTCCAAACCTGCCCTGCCAGTACTTGTGCCTATGAGCTCATTTCCCTTTACCTGTAAAAGTTTTACAAAACCCAGACTGGGGAGAAAGCGTTAACTTGCTGCCTGTCTTCTTGCTGGTTGACCACACAATAAAGACTTTTCTTTTCTCAAAAACACTTGTCATGGCATTGGCACCTATGTGTATTGGGCAGCAAGCCCTTTTCTAGGTAACAAAGTCTTCTCTTTAATCCATTGAGAAAATGTATATATTCACTCCCTCCTTTATGATTTTTATAATACTTATAAATATTTACAAAGAAGTTACCAGTTCACATGGACAATGCCAGAAGTCTCAATCTACTTAGAAAAATAAACAACTGCTTTTCACTTCTGATGATCATTACAGTGACAGGAATTTCATCCACCTGTCTCGGCGGGAGTTCTGAGAGTGAGTCCAAAACCTCAGGTAAAAATTCTCAGGAGTGATTGATTTTTAATATTTAGAAAAACAAGAAAATATTCTTTCCCTAGTAAATCTTTAGTCCTGATGATCTAGACCTTTGCGGGTTCCAAAGCCCTTGTGCTACGGTGGGAAAAATCTTCCCAGTAGAAAGGAATGGCTTCGGTTTGTTAACAGTTGAAACATGCTCTTATGTTTGCCACTTGAATATCAGACTCTAAGCCCTGGGCTCCCCAGCTAGAGGTAAGATCTTTTTAAAACTCAAGTATTTAGTTGGCTGTAAAAACTAACACAAGTCACGTAAAAAAATAAAACCTGGAGTTAATAACAGAAAAAATACAATTGACTTCTTGAATCAGTGTATTTAGTCACTCATCCCAAATCAGATATAATTTTGCTCAGTTTTCTCCCTCACTCATTCACTTAGATATCCCATGTCCACTTAAAAATATTTATAACTTTAGTATGTTGCAGCAGGTGCTCTACTTTGCATTCATAATAGAAAGCTTCATAATACATGATTCCTATCCTTGAAGTACTCATAGACGTGTGTGAGACAGGCTTATACAAAATTACAGCATGACTCAGATAGCATCAATGTTATAAAGTACAATGTGAATGCTCTGTTTAGGAATGCTGAGCAAGGCTTCATAGAGCTGTACTGGGTGAGCTACATGTGAAGAATGAGTAGTTCCAGCACATAAAAATGGGCTGAACATTTAGGCAGCAAGAGCAGCAAATACTGAGTTATTTATGTAACAAGCCACTAAGTACATTTTTTAATGTTTTAGAAAACCTTAATTTCAAATATTTGAAACTGTATGCTGAGAAACCTAAAACACATGTTCTGATTTGGTCTTTAAAAAGTCATTTAATGGTTAACTGAGTAAGAGAGAGAGAAAAGGGTGTTTTCTCTTTCATATAAATCAATGTGAAATATTTAGTAAAACAACTAAACTTAGAATTACTAAGATATATTTGTTATAGAAAGAATGAACTTGCACAATTCAGTACTTCTACTTGGTATTTGTTTTAAATCATAATCTTGTTTAGTTTTTTCTTGGTAAATAAGGAAGAAATTACTTACTCTTGAAATCTGTGTCCTTCTTTCCAAGCACTCTTTCTTAGAAATTCTGTCAACTCTACATCAAGAGAAACAAAGAAGGAAAATAAAGTCTATATTTCTTCTTAGCTTATTTCCAAAGCTCTCATCTTTTTTTGCAAAGAAAACTGAGCTATAACTCCACCTTATGTTTTTTAAGTTTAAAATTTGCATGGGTTTTGTGTTAGTACAGGATAAAAATTCTGACTATGTACTAACTCTAAGATCTTGAAATAGGTATATGAACTTTCAGTTTCCTTAACCACAGAGTATTTCTTTTCTCTTTCAATGCTGACAAGTCATGAGTATCTTTATAAAGATTGGTGTCTTCCCCTTCTTATAGAACTTAAAATCCAAATTTAGTGGTTTCTGTAGCAACCAGCGTTTTTGACCAGTTGCTTACTACATTAGAATTTATGCCAGAAGTGTTTCTTAAAAGGATATCAGCCCCCCCATTTCATTTAAAACAGATATTTTAGTAGGAGCAATAATATAAACATGCATGGATTGGTCTTTAAGATACAAACTTGCAATGTGGGGACTTTTGTGCTAATTTTAAAAATAGGAGTTCCAAAATTCCTTTGAGTAATGATAGCATTATTTTAAAAATAGAATTTTCAGAATTAGATTTGAAAGGGTACTGAAGTTTGAATGTTTTAATGTTCCATAAAGTGGAGAGCTTAAATGTCATTCATATCAGTTTCTAAAGTTTTTGACATTCATTTATCCTGTGAATTAGGGAGAATATATATAATTAATTACTTTATTTAAATTATATTATTTTTATTGAAGTATAGTCAGTCTACAATGTGTCAGTTTCTGGTGTACAGCATAATATTTCAGTCATACATATATTTGTTTTCATATTCTTTTTCACTATAGGTTACTTATAATTAATTACTTCATCAATGCAAAATTCTATAAATAGCATGAATCTTAATATAGCAGAAGGCAACATCACTGCCTGAAAAGAGTATAAACTATGGAGTTAACAGCCCTGGGGTTTGATCCTATTTTCCCACTTGCTAGTTTCAGTATCTGCTTCTTCATCTTCCTAACGTGAGGAATAGTTCTTCTTTATAATGGATATTTTCCTTTTTAAAAACTGTTTAACATCTAGCTGCTCTCCTACTTGGGGATACTTGTTTGTGGCAGGAAGTGCCCCATCTCCCAGCCCTTAAGAACCAGAAATAATGTGTGGCTTAGGCTTAAGCTAACCAGCCACCTTGGAGAAAAACTTTGAATCTTGATGAAGGAACCCAAAGGAAAATATTTGGTTACAGTTTATTCACAGTGACATTGTCCTGGGGCAGAATGTACCTACTTATTGGCCTTTGGACACCCACCTCTTTGTTCTTTTCCATCACCCAAACTGACCTTCAGGTCTCCATCAACTGTGAGTCTCCAATGTCATCTTACACTAGATTCCTGCTCTTCTAAGACAACAAGATCAATTCCTGTTGCTTGCGAGCAAATGACCTGACTGACACATATTGTAGTAGGTTGAATAATGGCTAATCAAAGATCAAGTCCTAATTCCTGAAACTTGCAAATATTATCTTATTTGGGGAAAAAAAAAGCTTTTTGCAATGTAATTAATTAAAGATTTTGAGATGAGGTGATAAGAAGTGTCCTTGTAACAGAAAGGCAAAGGAAGTGACACACGGGAGAGTTGACCGTGTGAAGACAGAGGCAGAGATTGGAATGATGCAGCCAAGTAAAAATGAAGCTAAAAGAGGTCAATAAAGGAATATCCCATAGATCTTTTGGGAGTGTTACCTACCACTATGTTGATATTGAATTTGTCACCTATAGAACTGTAAAATAAAGAATTTCTATTTTTTTAACTTAAACTTTTAATTTTGGTATATAACTGTACACAGAATGACTAAGATCCAAATAGAACTGTCTTTGGCTCCAAAGACAAATGTTCTTTTCACTTCAGATTTTAGTTTTTCATGTCTAGCAATGATGATGAAATCTGGAAGTTTGGGGGGAAAATGGGTAATTTAAAAACTTGATCTAAGAAGGCAGGATTTTTGAAATCTCTGCCTTTTGAGAATTTTGATGAAAGAGAACACATTGAGCATGTATGTTATTTTATTTTCCCCAAAATCACTGAAATGGTAGTAAATAAAGATAAAAATTATAAATCCTACAGATCAATGACAGGAGAAAACAATGGGTAAAAATTTTTGGAGTATATTTATGAATGGTAACTGATTTTGGCGAATAAAGTAAAACTTAAATTATTGGAGATAGGGTGAAAACTGTGGTGGGGAAAGTGGGATAAGGTGATAGAATGGAACCCGAAGGGATTTATTCAAGCCAGAGAACCTAGAAAGGCCCAGAAAGCACTGTCTTTAGGTTTCTCTCAAGATTAGAGTTTGAAGTGGACTGAAACAGTTGGAAGTCTGTTTTTTTCCTTCTACCAATCATTCTTCACCTCCACCCTGGCAGAAGATCGACTTTTACTACTTACAGAAGGTGAATCAGGGAAATAATTGACTCCAGGAAACTGAACATGGAAATAGCTGTAAATAATTTTGAAAACAAGGAGATTATGTGAAATTTCACAAACAGAATAACAATAAATTTACATTTCCCTCACTCCTTAAGATTCCAGAATGCAGACATTTCAGTCTCTGTATTGGATGGGTTGAAATAGTCTGAGTAAAGATAAACAGATTGGTAGTTTGGGTGGTGAAAATACGAGGGATTTCCTTTTTGCATGTATTTTCTCAACAAAATATAAAGTGAGGCAAGATAATCAAGTGAAAGTGATGGATTAAGGTTGATAAAGTTTGAAGAAAAAGGAAGTGTGAAATTTGAAGAATGTAAATTAGAACACAGGAGTAGAAGATAGAAGCTGAGAAAGTAATGGATCAATAAATCAAAAGTCTCTAAGATAGATCCTAGACCTTGGTTTCTAATTCCATTCTTCAATGAAAGGAACCAGGCCACCTTGGATAAATAGTTAATTCTAGGACTGGGGCAGGAAATAGACAAGATGAGGCTGGAGCATCTTGTAGTGTCAGAAAATGAGGAAGCACTTAAAGAGAAAATAGAATGATGAGAGGCACGTCAAAGGGACACATAAGCCAAATGAAAGAGATTTTAATGGCCAAAGCTGGAATGATTTGAGCAACAAAATAAAATATATAGCTTTAAATTATAAAGTGAAGTATAAAATAAGTATCCCTGATTTTACACTGATGTAAACAAATGACTGACTGAATAAACAAAAATTAATTAATAAGAAAAAGAGAGAATCTCCAGTGCAAAAGAATTCCACGTAATTTATACAGATACTTCGTATTCAAGGAGATGCAGTATAACTCCTTACTCCTTAAGCAAGGGCCGGGCATAGCTAATACTCTTCCAAAATGTACAGTATGGGAAAGGGGAAAAAGTAATTTTACACTGAAGAAAACTAAAAAACACTACTTTATCCAGAAGATTAAGCAAAGTCATGTTAATAATATATACATGTTACATACATACGTACTGATATGATGTGATAAGAATAGCATTTTACCTCTGTGCTCTTCCTCCACAAAACCTATAACCTCAGTTCAATCATGACGGAAACATCAAACAAATTACATTCTACAAAAATACTAGACCAGTACTCAAAATTATCAAGGAAAGTTTGAGAAACTGTCACAGCCAAGACTACCTACATAGCAGATGTAAGAGTAGCCTAAGGAGACATGGTGACTAAATATAACATCCCTGTCTAGAATCCTGGAACAGAGGAAAAATTAGGGAAAAAACTAAGGAAATATGAATAAAGTATAGACTTTATTACTAATAATGTGTCAATATTGGTTCATTAATTGTGACAAGTGTACTATACTAACGTAAGAGGTTAGTTAGAAAAAACCAAGTGTGGGGTATATAAGAACTCCTTGTACTCTCTTCACAATTTTTCTGCAAATCTAAAGTATTTTAAAAGTTAAATGTTTATGGTAAAACAAATACAGAAAGAAAACAGACCCTGAGAGTGAACAGCTGCTGAAATGGCACCACCAAACTAGATAAGCTGAGGGACAGGCAGTGGTATTCAGAGAAGTCAGCATTTCAGAGGTGGTATTTTGTTTAGGGATGACAGTATCAAGACTATGAACCAGGGAGGGGTGCCTAACAAGGAGCTTACAGAAGACAAGAAAAGTGAAAAACTAGGGGGCTAATAAAAAATTTTAAATGCTCATGGAATTAAAGCTGTCAACAGTGGTATCAAAAGTAATGGTGGAAAAGGCTGTGGGACATTCTGTTTCACTGCAAAATAATCTCAGAAAAGCTCTGTCTTAAGCACACAAAATTCTATTAAGATGAGGTTTTTTTGTTTGTTTTTGTATAGTCAGTCTACAATGTGTCAATTTCTGGTGTACAGTATAATGTTTCAGCCATACACATACACACATATATTTGTTCTTGACCCTGAATGGAATGCTAATTCTAAATTAAAACTCACCCATAAGCAAACATGAATCCTGTTTTAAAGTAACTTCAGTCAGCTTTCAAAGGAGCAGACATTATTTACTTTCACCAGAGTAAATGATCATCAAAACTAGCAGCGAGGGCAGCTGTTTTTCTCCCTATGTGATGTTCAAACAGGAGCCTATGTTGGTGTTTGATACTCAATCAGCTTTTTGCAACATGGTGACAAATTCAAGCGCTAGTGGTCTACAGAAAATAAGATGTTTTTGATGATTGTTTACAGCAGTAGAATCATAGCAGTTAAAAGGGCCTTTAAAATATCCTTTAACTTTCTGCCTTGGAGCTTGAAAAAGGAACCCAGAGTTGCAGAAAATAGTGTCAGATTAAATTTATGCCAGCAAGTTCAGCTATTATTTTATCTGTTTTCTGAGTCTTGTTTAATTACTTTTTAAAGTGCCCCAATTTTAAAGCACTTTATGGTTTTAATGGGTTTGAGATGTAACAATTATATGAGGTAGGGAGAATAGATACTATTACCCCAATTTTACTAAAATGAGTACTGAAGCTAAAAGGAATTAATTTTTTTTTTTAAATATCAGCACAGCTAGTAAGGGACAGATTCAGATCTGGAATGCACAGTCTCTGATTTTAACCCAGTATTTTCTCCCCATAACACCATTGAATCCCTCATTACAGCTGACTTTCAGATCTCTGTCTTTTAAGTTTTTATTTACTATCTTTATTAGTTCTTCTTTTTCATGAAAAAAAATAAAGTAAAACAAATTTCAATAAAATATTTGGAAATGTTTGTATGACTTTCATTTTTAAATGAATATCACTAGTCCCTGTAAGTCCTTTTAAAATTATTTATTTATTTATTTATTTATTTATTTATTTATTTATTTATTTATTTATTTATTTATTTATAGGGGGAGGTAATTAAGTTTATTTAGTTATTTATTTGTTTGATGGAGGTACTGGGGGTTGAACCCAGGACCCTGTGAATGCTAGGCATGCACTCTACTACTGAGCTATATACCCTTCCCCCCATAGTCCTTAATATCAAAAACCCCATTTTGTTTACTATTAAATTTCCAGGCTTGTGTCTTGTACCTTCTCATAGCAGGAGTTTAGCTAATATTGAATGAAGACATATATTTCAAAGTATTAAAAAAAAAACTTCAATATTTAGCAATGGTAAATATGCCTTTTGAGTATTTTAGGCAATATTTTTGCATTGGACAGAGCATTAAGCTTATATTCAGGATATAGTTTTCACATTTTTTTTATCAGCTTCCTCATGTGCAAAGCAGAATCTTTAGTATTAAATTATATGGTATAACAAAATAAAATAGGTATTCTCAGGAAGGGGGAAGTTTCTCCTTGTATCCCTCTTGAGATTTTATGGCTGGGCTAATAATAAAATTGACACAAAATAAATTAACTGGAGAAAAAGAAACATTTTAATCATGCACACAGAGGTCTCATAGAAATGGGACTTAAGAAGTAGCCAAAGCAAGTAGCTTTTATACTTTTTAGAGAAAGAAGAAGAAACAACACATTTGTAAGAAAATGACAGGACAAAGAAAATTAGGGTTTAGATGCTCACTTAGTGGAGAAGCTAAGCAGAGTTTGGGCTTGGGGTAGTAAAGAAGTTACAAGATTTGTTTATATAGGTTTCTTGGCCTGTCTCTGGCAATAAGGGTATCTTTCTACCTCCCAAGGCAGGGAGTAAATCTTTCACATGGGAGATTTATTTCCTGCCTTTAGGGTGACAGAAAGGAGAGTCAAAATGTTTCTCTTGCACTGATCATTTTAGGTAAATTTTATTCAAAATAATCAATAGGCCATGAAGGCATATCTAGGCCAGCCTGCCCTGGGCCCCAAGAGTATCATATGACTTCATCAGTATTTGTGGTAGATTAAATTATTGCCCCTAATTCTTCACCCTTCTCTATATCTATTCCTTTTGTTATTTAATTTTATAATTCTCCCTTTCCCCCACCCCCCAAATATTCTTTGACAGTGGGCTCAGACATCTGACTTGCTTTGGCCAATTGAATGTAAGTAGAGGTGATACAAACAAGGCATTGACACTGGCTTGCACAATTGGACATGGTTTTTTGTGCATCTGCTATTGTCACCAGAACATGTCCTGGCTACTTTGCTGATTCCAAGAGGAAAATGAGCTGCTAACATGTGAAAAAGAAATATATGCTTATTGGTGTATGCCACTGAGATTTTCAAGTTTCTGTTATGCAGTAACATTTACTAATAACCTGCTCTGTCCAATTAAAAAGATCATTCTCTATTATAGAAACTGAGAAAAAAACAGGTGCTGAGAGGGTTGTTGTTTTTTTTTTAACTTAATTGGATCTTTAACATTATTGTATCTATCCCAAGCACTGTATATTTGCTTGATGCAATTTTTAGCTATCCTCAAAGTTTTGTCCCAGTGCCCTAGGTTAAATATGCTTTCTTCTACATTATGTACAAGCGCTTTGAAAGTGTGAGTGCCATTGACATTTTCTTTACAAATCTTCTTCCTTAACAGAACCCAATTTAAGAATCCCCCATTTCTCTATATCTATTTTCTCTTTCAAGGTGTATGCTTTTATATAACATAATACTTGTTAGTCTGTTGTCTTGGACATCTTTTTCAAATCCTAGCTAACACAAGATTGGCCTGGAAGAATTTTCACTATCAGACTCTTGGGCCATCCAAGCCCACTGGCTTTCTAGGAATGGGATCAGGGAATCCCTTTTTTGAAAATTTCTCTTGAAAGGATTCTTGTACAGCAATTTTTTTTTTTTTTTTTTTTTTTTTTTTAGCAGCCTGACCCAGGTTTCTTTTTTTGGCTATTAAAATTAAAGACTAGATGACCACTTTTCCCCCAGTATTGCCTTCACTTCCACTTGACTAACTGGTTCTTTCTTGTTTATCAGAAAGAAAACCAGAAAAGCTTGTTCTTGTATTTCACAAACCTCATTTCTGAGAGCTAAACTTATCAATAAAACAAGATTAGAAACTCCACTTTTGACAGAATAGTGTTTCTAGTAAACATGTAGATGATCAATGTGTTCCCTCATTGTTCTATCTAGTTTCTGTGAAATGTTACTTTTTTTCCCACTAGAAAATCATTTACCCATATTGTCTTTCCAGTAAGGCTTTGGACTATCCTTTACAGAAATTAAAAACAATTTTTTTCTACTGTTTCTACTCTCTAGTTTATGGGTTTTCAAAAAAATTCAAGATTTTTACTGTATTAATTATTTAATCTTTGAAAATATATAAAGAAGTAAAGGGAGATTAACCCCATTTTGTAAATGAGAACACCAACTCTAGAAAGATTGTTAGTTACTTGCTCAATGTTACACAATTTATAAGTAGCAGAACTAGGTTTAAACTAAGGCCTGTTTTATTGCAAAAGACTGTGATCTTTCTATCATACCATATTGCCTACATGCTAAATCAGGTTAAACTGAAATTACATTTGAATTCCCTCCTTTGTTAACAAGTTGATTTTAAATATATATACATATATTTAATAAATATTTATATAGTTATCATGGAAATTTTAATGTGTGTATATGTTAAAATTTTATATGCTATAAAAATTTCATGATCCCTAGGAATAAATTTAGTTGACTCTTCCAGCTAAAGCAAAAAAAGGAGCAATTTAAAAAGAGCAGAATACAAACAAAATCTGTTAATAAAAAATCCCTAATAGGCTGTTATTTTGATATTCCCTCTACCTTTAGTCACCCACAATTTAATTATTGTCACACAACATCAGGATTATATTTGATAAACTGATATGGTTCTTATTTGTGTTAACAATCCAGATAAATTATGAATGGATCTAAATGTAGCAAAAATGATATCCTTGAAAATTTTAAGTTTCTGCTTACCCTAATAGCCACTGGATTCTAACATTTAGAAAATATTACATTCAAAGATTCAAGGAAATTAAGTATTGACAGGGATAAGGACCTAAATAAAGACCAGTTTTCTGAAATTTTGAGGTACTATTTCTCTGAGTTCCTTCTTTTAAAAAGAGTTGGAATGACCCCACTAAAAATATTCATTGCCTATGAATACAACGAACACTCATGATTTAGTCCAGGCATTATTCTGCTGAATTACATGTTTTCCAAACTATTCATCCACTTACATTCTCTTTCTGTCTGATTATCTCTACCTTTGGTTTATTACTCACCTCATTAAAACTTCCATCAAGGAGAGAACACCTAATTCAGTCCTATCATTTGTTAACTGTTCTTGCAGAGGTTGCATGTGTTGGCAAGTTAAAAGCAGTGGCTAAGATGAGGGTTAAGTCTAGCTTCTATTTTCATGTTTTTATCATCAGCTAAGGAGGAAGAAATGTTTTTCAAGTGAACATTGTGTTAAAGCTGGTCTATTAAGAAAAATGAATTTCCAGATTGCTCTGTCCTTAAAGAACTTGTGATAAAGAAGAGAGGAGGCTGGGTTTTACGCACAGGGCAATCAAAAGGGGAAATGTATAACAGATGAGTTTATACACATGCATTTGAACATTGTACTCTGCAAATAAATACTGACAGGCTTAATGTATGTGCATAAGGATTGGTGTGCTAAAAGGAGTTACTTTGGTACTAGCAATGTAAATGGACTGAGATGTTCTCTATCAAAGCAAAAATTAGGCAAAGCAAATTTAAGAAATAAGAAAGAGGAGATGATAAACAGATGATAAGCCAACTAACAATTACCTGTAATTTCAAGTATGATCACTGGGTCAATGCAGAGAGCCCAGGAAAAGTGGTTAGTCGAAAGTACTACATCTCTGTGGCTGATTTCACTCTCTATGCCCACATGGCCTTCTTGTCTTCAGGGACTTTAAACCAGCATTTAATGTTGTCTGGAAGGAAAAACAAGCAAATGTAAGCAACACAATTGATAAGCACTCTTTTTTAACCAAAAATTTAAGATCTGAAATTAGAAAGGAATCTAGAGATTATCTGGTCCAAAATCCTACAAATTAGGAAACCAATACTATGGATAATAAAGAAACTTGCTAAGCCTGATCCCTAGAGTCTCTTCATTTCTTCATGTCACCCTTCACCAGGGTACTGTAAATTTTTGGAACTGCTATTGCAGAACAATTTTAGTCATCTTAGAGAAATCACCAAAAATTACACAGTAGTCAGAGACTAGAGATGGGTTATTCTTCACCAGTGAATTTGATGTTCATTGATGCCTAATAAGTTCTAAAATAACCATGTAAGATAAAATATGAATTCACTAAATGTAGTTCATTCAAACTGAACCTCCTTCAGTATATTTGAACCTACATACTACCAGCCTACAGCAAGGGTCTACCAGTCTATAGAAAGGGATTAACATATTTGAAAAACAGGGCAACCACACTTCAAAAGCATACAATAGAGTCACAAAAACCAAGAAGAAACCAAGCTAATACAAAAGAAAATTATCAAGCCACAAAAAGGAAAACAAAAAGGAAAAGAAAGGAATAAAAAAGAAATACAAAATCTACTGGAAAACAAAGTTCAAAATGGCAACAAACACACATCTATCAATAATTACTGTAAGTGTCAATGGACTAAATGCTCCAATCAAAAGACATAGAGTGGCAGATTGGATAATAAAACAAAAGCCTACAATATGCTGCCTACAAGAAACCCACTTTAGAGTGAAGGACACACATAGATTGAAAGTGAGAGGATGGAAAAAGCTATCTCATGCAAATGGAATGAAAATAAAGCAGGAGTAGCAATACTAATATCAGACAAAATAGACTTTAAAACGAAGGCCATAAAGAAAGATAATGAAGGACACTATATAATGATCAAAGGAGCAACACAAGATAAGGATAGTACACTCATTACCATATGTGCACCCAATATAGGAGCACCTAAATATATAAAACAAGTACTAACAAACATAAAGGAAGAAACTGATAGGAATACAATAATGTAGCAGACTATAAAACCCCACTAACATCATTGGACATGTCTTCCAGACAGAAAATAAGTGACAAAAGAGATACTAAATGACATAATAGAACAGTTGAACTTGGTTGGTATTTTTCCCCAAAAAGCGGAATATACATTCTTGCCAAGTGCTCATGGAACATTCTCTAGGACAGACCACATACTCAGGCACAGAAAAAGTCTCAACAAATTTAAGAGGACAGAAATTATTTCTAGCATCTACTCTGATCACAATGGCATGAAACTAGAAATCAATCACAGAAAAAAAAAAAAAGAGAAAAAAGTGACAGCATTGAGACTAAACAACATGCTACTAAAAAACCAGTGGGTCAATGATGAAATCAAAGAAGAAATTAAAAAATACTTTGAGACAAATGACAATGAAAACACAATCACACAAAATCTATGTGATGCAGCAAAAGCAGTCTTAAGAGGGAAGTTCAGAGCAATACAGGCCTTCCTCAAAAAGCAAAAACAATGTCAAATAAACAACCTAACCTACCACCTAAAAGAATTAGAAAAAAGAAAAACAAATAAAACCGAAAGTCAGCAGAAAGAAACAAATAATAAAGATCAGGGAGGAAATACATAAAACAGAGATTAAAAAAAAATAGAAAAATCAATCAAATCAAGAGCTGTTTTTTTGAAAGAGTAAACAAAACTGACAAACCTCTGGCTAGGCTCACCAGGAAGAGAAGAGAGAGCACATAAATGAATAAAATAAGAAATGAAAATGGAGAAATTATAACCAACACCACAGAAATAAAACAATCATGAGAGAATAATATGAACAACTAAAAGGCAATAAACTGAACAACTCAGAAGAAATTGACAAGTTTCTAGAAACATACAGTCCACCAAAACTGACTCAAGAAGAAATAGATTATTTGAACAGACCAATCACTAGAAGTGAAATTGAATCAGTAAAAAACAAAACAAAACAAAAGAAAAAAACAACTTGCAAACAGAAGTCCAGGACCAGATGGCTTCACTGGGGAATTCTATCAAACATACAAAGAAGAGTTCATACCAATCTTTCTCAAACTCTACCAAAAGATTGAAAGGGGGGGGGATACTCCCAAACTCATTCTATGCAACCACTATCACCCTGATACCAAAGACAGATGATGACACTACCAAAAAAAAGAAAACTAAAGGCTAATATTACTGATGAACATAGATGCAAAAATCCTCAACAAAATATTAGCAAACAGAATCCAACAGCACATAAAAAAGAAGATTATACATTAAGATCAAGTTGGGTTCATCCCACAGAAACAAGGAAGTTTCAACATATGCAAATCAATCAACATGATACACCACATCAACAAGAGAAAGGACAAAAATCACATGATCATCTCAGTAGATGCAGAAAAAGCATTTGATAAAATTCGACACCTATTATGATGAGAACTGTTACCAAAGTGGGTATACAGAGGACATATCTCAACATAATAAATGCTATTTATGACAAACCTACAGTCAGCAGAATACTCAACAGTGAAAAGCTGAAAGCCTTCCCACTAAAATTTGGAACAAGACAAGGATGCTCACTCTCATCACTTCTACTCGATACAGTATTGGAAGCCCTAGCCATAGCAATTAGACAAGAAAAGGAAATAAAAGTGATCCAAATTGGAAGAGAAGAGGTAAAATTTTCATTATATATGGATGACGTGATACTATATATAGAAAACCCTAAAGGCTCCACACAAAAAATACTAGAGCTGATAAAAGAATTTGGCAGGGCAGCAGGATACAAGATTAACATACAGAAATCAGTGGCATTTCTTTACACTAACAATGAAATATCAAAAAAGGAAGGTAAAGAAACAATCCCTTTTAAAATTGCATCAAAAAGAAGAAAAAAAAAAAGAAAAAGAAAAAGAAAATACTTGGGAATAAATTTGACCAAGGAAGTGAAAGACTTATACACAGAGAACTACAAAACATTGACTAAGAAAATTAAAGATGGCCTAAAGAAATGGAAAGACATTTCATGTTCTTGGGTTGGAAGAATCAAAATTGTTAAAATGGCCATACTGCCCAAAGCAATCTACAGATTTAATGCAACCTCTATCAAATTACCCAGGACATTTTTCACAGAACTAAAACAAATAATCCTAAAATTTAAATGGAATCACAAAAGGCCCAGAATTGCCAAAGGAATACTGAATAAAAAGAATGAAGCTGGAGGAATAACTTTCCTAGACTTCAGACAACTCTACAAAGCTACAATAATCAAAACAGCTTGGTACTGGCATAAAAACAGACATATGGATGAATGGAACAAAATAGAGAGCCCAGAAATAAACCCAGAGACTTCTAGTCAATTAATCTTCAACAAAGGAGGCAAGTATATGCAATGGAGAAAAGACAATCTCTTCAGCAAGTGATGTTGGGAAAACTGGACAGCAGCATGTAAATCAATGAAGTTAGAATACTCCCTCACACTATGTACAAAAATAAATTCAAAATGGCTTAAAAAGTCAAATATAAAGCAAGACACAATAAATCTCACAGAAGAAAACATAGGCAAACATTCTCTGACATAAATCTCAACAACGTTCTCCTAAGGCAGTCTACTCAGGCAAAAGAAATAAAAGCAAAAATAAACAAATGGGACCCAATTAAACTTACAGCTTTTGCACAGCATAAGCAAAACAAAATGACAAGCTACAAAATGGGACAAAATATTTGCAAATGATATGATTCACAAGGGCTCAATTTCCAGAATATATAAATAAGTCATGCAACCTAAGAACAAAAATCAGACAAACAACTCAATCCAAAAATGGACAGAAGATGTAATCAAGCAATTCTCCAATGAAGATATACAAATGGTCAACAAGCACATGAAAAAAGTGCTCAATATTGCTAATTATCAGAGAAATGCAAAGTAAAACTACAATGAGGTATCACCTCACACCAGTCAGAATGGCCATCATTAAAAAATCCACAAATGACAAATGCTGGAGAGGCTGTGGAGAAAAGGGAACCCTCCTACACTGCTGGTGGGAATGTAGTTTGGTGAAACCATTATGTAAAATAGTACAGAAATTCCTCAAAAAACTAAAAATAAATTTACCATATTATCCAGCAATTTCATTCCTAGGCATGTATCCAGAGGGAACTCTAATTTGAAAAATACATGCACCTTAACATTTGTAACATCACTATATAGAATAGCCAAGACATGGAAGTAACCTAAATGTCATTGACAGATGACTGGATAAAGAAGTTGTTGCATATTCATACAATGGAATATTACTCAGCCATAAAAAATAATGAAATAATGTCATTTGCAGCAACATGGATGGATCTAGAGATTGTCATTCTAGGTGAAGTAAGCCAGAAAGAGAGAAAAATACCATATGATATCACTCATATGTGGAATCTATGGGGGGAAAAAAAGGGAGGGACACTAATGAACTAATCTATAAAACAGAAACAGACTCTCAGACATAGTAAACAACCTTATGGTTACCAGGGGGAAAGGAGGTGAGAAGGGATAAATTTGGGAGTTTGAGGTTTGAACATGATAACCATTATATGTAAAAATAGATTAAAAAAAGCATGTTTCTTCTGTATAGCACAGAGAACTATATTCAATATCATGTAATAACCTTTAATTAAAAAGAATATGAAAATGAATATATGTATATGCATGCCTGACTGGGGCATTATGTTGTGCAGCAGAAATTGATGCATTGTAACTGACTAGACTTTAATTAAAAAAAAAAAGAGGTTAATTTTCTTTTAAAGAGATTTAAATAATTAAAAATTAAGTCTATATTTACCCAAGTAATTATCATTCTTGGTGGTCTATCTTTCTTTGTACAAAAATGATTTCCATCTAGTATCATTTCTTTGCTTAAAAGACTTCCTTTAACATTCCTTGAAATTCAGATTTGTGGTTGAATTCTTTCAACTACTGGATGTCTGAAACTGTCTTTGTTTCACCTTCATTTGAAAAAAGAATTTTGATTAAATAGTACTAAATTGATTGGTTTTTGATTTGAGTACTTTAATCATATTGTCCCACTCTCTTTCAGTGTGCATAGTTTCTCACAAGAAATATTCTGTTATCTTTATCTTGATTCCTCTATATTTAACATGTTCTTTTTACTCTGCTTGCTTTTAAGATTTTTTCTTTATCACTGATTTTAATTAGGTTGATTATGTTTTGCCTTGATATATTTTTACCCATGTTTCTTGGGTTTTATTTAGCTTCTCAGATCTCTAAGTTTATTGTTTTAAACAAATTTGGACTATTTTTAGGTACTGATTTTTTAAAATTATTTCTGACCATCACTTCTCAAATATTTTATCTCTGTGTTTCCATTTGATAATTTCTATTGCTACATATTTTTCTGCAATGTCTAATCTGATATTAACACTATCCCGTGTATTTTTAATCTAATTTTAATTTCCATTTCTATAGAGTTACGTTGGGTCATGTTTAGATCTCCCATGTCAATATTGTAAGTGTTCAGTCATTCCTTTAGCTTCTTAAACATATAAAATAGAGTCATAAAAACTTTTAATGTTATTGCCTACTCATTTTATCAGCTAAGTCATTTCTGTGTCAGTTTGAATTGATCAACTTTTTATGCATAGGTTGTATTTTCCTGATTCTTTGAGTCTCTGTTAATCTTTGATCAAATGTCAGACACTGAATTCGATCATATTTGGTGCTAGATCTGTCTTATTACTTCTATACATATTCTTGAACTTTAACCTGAGACAGGATTTAAAAAAACAGGGAAACAGTTTGATCCTTTTAGGTCTTGCTTTTGACTTTATTAGATGAGACCAGCCAGACCTGTGTTTAAACAAGGTTAATGTTTTCTCAGTACTAATGTGATCGTGCTTTGTCCTTTATCTGATGTACTGTGGATTATGAAATATTCTACTCTGGCTGTTTAGAACATATATTAGTCCTGGTTCTGTGTCAGCACTAGGTATTGTTCTTTGTAATCCTTTTTGAATGTTTCTTTCCCCACCTTGAGTGATTTTCTCATGTGTATGCATCAGTATGCAGTTGTACTCAGCAGAATACTGAAGGGAAACTATTTTCAGATCTTCAGAATTCTCTTTGTGCGCAGCTGCCTTCTTTCTGGGACTTCACATTGTGACAACTAGTTGCTGTGGCTTTTCTGGACACACCTCCCAGGCTCTGCCTCTGCTCCACTCTCTGTTTTGTGGCCTGGAAACTTTCACCAAGAAGTAAGCTTAGGCAATTGTAGGGCTCACCTGTTTTTCACATCCATCTCACGGGTTTACTATCTTATGTTGCTTGATGCCCAATGTCTTGAATGCCATTGTCTCATAGATTTTGTTTGTTTCTTTTAGTAGTTTTATGGTAGAGGGTAAACCTGTTCCATTTTACTCCATCTTGATAAAGAGCAGAAGTCCTCATTATTTTAATCAAATAAACTATGTGGTCACATAGAGAGCAGATTATCACTTGTGAAGATGGCAAACTGCAAAAAAAAAAAAAAAAAACCTAATGAAAGTCTCAGTATAAAAACACCTAAATGAGCCAAAATGAGTAAAATAAAATTACAGTAAAAATTTAAGGCTCAGAAGTATAAAAAATTCACACAGACTAAAAACAATAATTTTAAGTAATCTTCAGTAATTCCTCAAGAATTTCTTATTCCCAATTCACATTTTACTTTTTTTTCCCCTAAAGGAATAATCCAATCTTAGACATAATTTATAAATATACAGCATTAAAACCAAGAAAAATGTCTTAGTATATTTTACCCTAGTCAGTTCATATCTGGAGTCTTATGTTCTATTCTAGGAAGCATAGTTTCAAAAATAGCATTGACAACAGAAGCGGTTCTGGGGAAGAACTGCTAAAATAGAAGTTTACAAAACTAAGTATCTTTATGGAACAACTGAAATAATTAATGACATTTGTTTTTGATAAATATGATGTAAGAGAAATATAATATCAAGAAGGACTATGGAAAAAGGAACAGACTTAGTGAAAAAGAAAAGAACAAATGTGACTCCATTGTAGATCTGTTCCTTTGGCTTTTAACCCTGTGTCTTACTTTCTAGGCTGTCTTGCTCGCTCTGCACCTTTTTAAAAGAAATGTTGCCTTTGGCCTGAAATATACAAGAGAGCCTATTCTCAAAGCTCTGACCTTTAAGGATAGTAACACTTCTGCCCTCCTATAAAGATAACAAGTTGCAGAATAGAAAATAGCATTTGTTTTCTAATCCATGTGGACAGCTACAAGAATTCCTGCACCAAGAAGTTTGCAACAACCAACCACACCCTCTCCCCTTTTTCGTAAGTTCTGACTTGAGTAAGATGATTTTCCAAGACATTAGCCTATCATCCAAATAAAGTTGCTACTCCTTGCTCCAACACCTTGTCTCCCAATTTATTGGCCTGTTGTGTGGTGAGCAGAATGTGTTTGGACTTGGTAACATTAGTGTGTACCATAAGATACATCTAACAGCTTTTGCTCAGTATAATCATAATACACTAGCAGAGTTAACACATAGGTAAAAGATTAGGTGAAAAACATGATGGCTCTCGAAATACTCAGTTATTTAGCTGACCACATACCAAGAAAGCTATAGAGAGTATGATAGATCTTTGAAGAAACTAGCTAGACGGCCTTATAGATTCTCTTCTATCTTAGTTTCTGAGGTCCAATGTCTTGTAACCTGTGCTCTTTGATACCCAGGAGTTCTGCTGAATTCCTTCAGAAACCACTACAAGGGCTAGAGGACTGCAAATGGGAAAAATGCATTCTTTTACCCACATCTGGCACTTTCAGTTCAGTCAGGGGAGCACAGGCCTTAACTGCTTTCTCTGTTGCTTTGTATTGCCTCTTGAAGAATCGGGGGGTAAAAAAGAGTTTGAAGAGAGAGTTGCATGAATAAAAAACTTCAAAACCTAGAGATGAAGCCCTGTTTATTTACTTTCTAACTCTTCAGTTAGAAGTAATTCTGAGAACTTTTATATTGGAATGACATAATGCTGCAAAACCAGGAAGCTCATTTATTTTGTGGTCACTTTTGAATTGTTGCTAGATAAAAATGTCACACCTTTTACAACCTTAAAATGTGCAATTCACACAGCACAATGAATTCAATTCTATGGTGGTATTTTCAAGAATAATTCTTTGTCCTCGATTCAGAGTAGGGAGCAAAGGATAATTTCTCTTTTTAACCTTCATTACTGATCTTGTTTTTTAAAGTCACAGAAAAAAATGATGTTTATGATAAAATTACTTAAGTGAATTCAGAGCTTATACAGGGAAGATATGAAAGGAGGAATTGAATCCAATGTTGTGAAGTTGAAAACCAGTATTCTCTTCTTAAAGACATGGGAAACAGAGATCCATCTCTCATCAGTTTCTACTTCTCTACCAGTTATTTATGCTATAAAAAGGGGTATTTTTTAGCACAAGTGCTTCTGTTGATCTAGTTACTGAGGTAGTCTATCTTCTAATACATAATTTGCATCACAGCTAAAACTTCTTTACAACTACAGAAGCAAATGGACATAGGTTCCGCTTATGGATAACATAGTCCTTGTTTCAAAGTGGCTTATCAGAAATGATCACGTATGGATTCAGCATATACAGTTCAACACTCACTACTGGGAACTTTTTTCTTGACTTTTACTTCTCACATTTATCTGTTCTGCTCTTACCCATAGAGCTTTTCCAACATTCATCAGGAGGTGAATAATAAAAAATTAAGTTATCTTATAAATAGTGCTTGGGAAGCCAAGGAAAACCTGGGTTTGCAACTTTTAGTTACATGGATCTTTGGAATATGATTTCACTTATCTAAAGGTCCATTTCCTAATCTATGAAAATTTTGAGATTTAAATGGATATAAGTACTTAGGATATGAGAAGTGCTCCCTAATTTTGAGTATTGTTATTAATAATAACATTGTTTATCCTATTATTCTCATTTAAAATTCAGGAAATCATTTTTTTAACATTTAAATCTGGTGTAATTCACTTGCTTTTATGACATAATGAACATACTTTGCTTTTATTTTTAGCTGCTAATAGCCAGTTTAAGATACTCTCAAATATAAACACTATATAATTAAGTTCAAAATTATAAAATTGTAAGTGAAATATGCACATCTATGTGTTTTCGTATTGTTCCCTTCTGCATGTCAGTAAGTTCTTCCATGACCCCAACACACGTTTAACCAAGACGTGTCCATAAGCATGACCTATTACTCCAACTATTTCATTTCATCTCTGTCTTTTTTTAAAGTGCATGATGATGTTGATGATGAAGAATACATTTTGTAAATTTATACAGCTAAAATAGCCTAAATGTTGTTAAAAGTATACATATTCACTTCCTGTTAATGCATTTCAACAGAACTGGAACAACATAGTATTGGTTTATGATATTACTTTTCTAGACCTATTTGGATAATCAGAGAATTCCTGAGAATCAATACCCATTACATTTTGGAAGATATTTTGATTCATAAAAAAAACACACCTAGAAAATAAACCGAGCTCTTCACTTTAAAACAAAATTGTGTATAGTGAGAAGCAACAGCTGTTCTTTCCCTTCTTCAAGGACAGAATCCTGAAAATGTCCCAGAACATCAACTGTCAAAGTATAAAGTACAGTGATAGAACGGGAGGTGGAGCTGACTAGTTGGATGGGGACTGAACAATAAAGCATGTTCAATAGTACACTATAGGGTTTGAATTATACCAAAGACAAGGGCAACCACTGAAGATTTCCAGAAGGAATGGAATCTGACTCAGCTTCCATTTTTGAAAGCTTACCTTGGCGGTAAAATAGAAGACAGTTTAGAGGCAGGAAATGGTTAAGCTACAACAGTAATTAAGCATGGAAATGAAGGTATGTTCTGGAAAGTAGCAGGAGTTTAAAGGAGGGCACCTATTCAAGGATTATTTACAAAGTAGCTTGAAAGGAATAAATAGGTTGGAAATAACAGAGAATGAAAAGGAGAGCAGCCAAGATGGCAGAGTAGAAGGAGCCAGAGCTCACCTTCCCTCACTAAGACGTAAGTCACAATTAATGCAGAACAACCATTGATGGAAAAGACTGGAACCTACAGAAAAGATCTCCTACAACTAAAGACATAAAGAAGGAATCACAATGAGATGGGGGTTCCTTAAAAAATGAAAAATTGAGTTATCCTTTATCCAGCATCCCACTCCTGGGCATATATCTGGAGAAAACTCTAATTTGAAAAGATACATGCACCCCAACATTTATACCATCACTATTTACAATAGCCAAGACATAGAAGCATAGAAGCAGCTAAATGTCCATCAACAGAGGAATGGGTAAAGAAAATGTGGCATACACACATACACATACACACACACAGAGACACACATATATATACATATATATACAATAGAATATTACCCAGCCACAAAAAAGAATATAATAATGCCTTTTGTAGCAACACAGATGAACCCAGACATTACATATTAAGTAAAGTAAGTCAAACAGAGAAAGACAAATATAATATCTCATATGTAGAATCTGAAAAAATGATATAAATCATCTTACTTACAAACCAGAAGTAAGAGTCACAGACATAGAAAACAAACTTATGGTTACCAAAAGGGAAACGGGGAGAGAGGAACAAGTTCTGAGTTTGGGATTAACATATATACATTTCTATATATAAAATAGATAAACAACAAGGTCCTACTGTACAGCACAGGGAACTATATTCAATATCTTGTAATAACCTATAATGAAAAATAATCTGAAAAAGAATATATGTATATGTATAACTAAATTGATTTGCTGTATACCTGAAACTAATAAAATATTGTAAATCAATTATACTTCAATAAAATAGAATTAAAAATCTTGCATTACTCTGTACAGTAATTAATTTAAGTAAGAAATATAGGACAAGGAAGAAATTTGAAATAGTGCAAGAAATGTTTAGTTTACATTTGGACAAGATGAGGTTTTTTTTTTTTTTTCTGCTGGAAACCTTAAATTAAGAATACTCATCAGGCAGCTGGATACATGGATCTGGTACTCATGTGAGTATTTTGGAGCCATCAGCATTTAGTTAAGCTGAACAGAATAGTTCAGGGACAGAGTAATGTGAAAAAGGCCTAAAATAATTTTTGAAAAGTATTAATGTTTAGAAAAGAATTAAGAGTCCAAGGGATAAGTCTGAAGAATGACTACAGAATAGAACAGCAAGGAAGCTTCACAAGTGCCAAAAAAGGGATTTCTTGGGAGGGATTAATCTCCTCTGTGATGTTAAGTAAGATATAGTAAGTAAGGTCCATTGTCTTTGACAATTAGCTAGTCTTTGGCCACGATGGTGAGGATGGTTACAGGAGTGCAAGGGAAAGAGTCCAGGGAACAGAATGAGCTAAAGAGTGAACTTCCCTGTAGTCCAATCTAGGGAAGACTGGACAATTCCAAGCATAGCCGGTACATAACAGAGAGGAAGCTGATAATAAATACATTATTTAAGACTGAATAAATGTCAAGAAGAAAAATCTTTTTATTTCCAATAGAAAGCTTTGAAAGGAATGAGACATGAAGTAGGTGTATCTCAAGGGAGAAAGGTGCCATAAAAACAAACAGGCCACTTCTCTTTGAGAAACAAGGCAACTTGATTGATATAGGCCACTTCTGGGATTTTTATGTTCTGAATTTTCCCCTTTACTCACTTTAAGGTAGTCCTTGGATGGCCTCTGAGATACTGTCCCATCCTCAGGCTCACCACTGGCGTCTTCCTCACAGAGGCACTCAGTGTTTTCTGTCTTGGCATAAGCAGAACTCTTCCACTCTTAGGGTTGTTCCTCATGATTTTTTGCAGGTGAAATCAAAGGCATCTCTCTTTAAAAGGGAAAAGGAAAACACAATCAGCAGTCTCTGGCACTTTAATGTATGGGATTTCTTAATAGTCAGATAAAAATCCCCCTGCCAACCATGCCAGCATCCTAAGCCAGAAATGTTGGTGAGGGCACTATGGCTAATTCTGGGAAAATCCATTATTCCTTCTCATTTCTGCCCAGTCTTTGTCAGTGCCATCTAGAAAATGCCCACATACTCCAAAGCAGTTCTGTCTTTGTATAATTTGAGGAGAGAGGTTAAGTGTATGAAGTTTGCATTTTCTGATGTAATCTGTAGAAGTTATGACAGTCATAGCAGAAACAGTACTTCTATGTCTTCTATCATTGCTACTCTTTGGGGGGTGATGTGATCGTGGCAGGGGGAACAATACCATAAAATTCCATGGGCAAAAGATCCATGATTTCCCATTTGTAAGTTGTTCTCTTTGGTAAGAAGCTGTATCAGGCAAGATACTGCAGGTAGCAAAGAGCATAAATTCAACTTAGAAGAGCTTTAGCAAACTTTATTGACTTGTATAACCCAACAATGGACAGGCAGGAGGAGGCTTGTTTTTAGAGATGCCTGGATCCAGAGACTAGGAAACTGTTTATCACACACTTATACCCCTGGCAGCTTACTGGCTTTGATCTCTTCAACTGTAAGTGAATTTTCTTCATCACTTGATAAGATGATATTAATTTGCTCTGTTCAGGAGCAAATGTTCAGGAGTTCAGGAGATACAGGTCTTCTCTCTATCTTATATCTAAGGAGGAGCTTGTGGCTCGTATATCCACCTATCCCTTGAACCAATCACTGTGTCCAGGGGGACAAGACCTGTAATTGGCCCAGCTTAGGTCATGTTCCATTTTTGGGATGGTAGTTGTAGGTCAGTGGCCACAGAAGTGTCACATGGGAAAGGTCACTGAGAGAAACCTTATCAGCTACAGAGCAACTTCTATTTGTGCCTAGTCCAAGAATGAAGAATGATTATTAATACCAATGTTAATAAAGAATGTAGGCCTTTTTAAAGATAAAAGAAACACTTGTAAGTCTAAAAATACTTGCTCCTGAAGTGGACGTCTTTCAACAAGTCATGGTAAGAAGTCAGACAAAGGCAATCTAGCTGCTAAAAAAGAGGACGCATCTGATATGGGACCAGAGATACCTGGCTTTCTACTTAGTTGACAGGTGTTAGTGAACAAATTACTTAATCTCTTTGAGCCTATATTCTCTCAATGATAACTATTATGTAGTAAAATACACAACTCATTTTTTTTTAAAAGAAAATAAGGCAAATTAACAAACGTAAAAGTCTTCAAAAGATGCCTGGCCAAACAGATGCTCCATATTGTTCATTTTTTCTTAATACATCCCTGCTGGGCTAGTATGGAGACTAACAAGGCTGGGTCATTTTTCATATGTTATTGCTAAGATGATCCCACCAATATAATGAAACTTTTCTAACTTGTTCTACAGGCAGATGCTTAATAAATTCACATTGCCTTCACTAAATGTATGTGTACACAACACTGTCAGGTTTTGACCCTGATTTGAATCACATCATGTTAAGATATTTTTCATTTGAAAGACCTGCCTACCACTGCTCTCCCTGTGGATGAAAGCAAATGAAGAAAGCAGTCTTTCCACAGGCAGTACACGAGGTTATGCTTGAACTTGAAGGGTTAGATTAAGTCATGGTATTCCAGAGGCCTGGCCCACAGGATAAATGTGTATTATCTGTGTCTTAGAAGGATGTATGGTAGAGTGAGAGAACACAGACTCCTGAGTTGTTCTGTTATGAATTTAATGCCTGGTTCTGACTAGCACTAACGAGGTGACCTCGGGAAAGCTGCTTAGCTAGTTTGAGGCCCAGTGTCTACATTTGCCAAATTGGATATGCTAATAACTAACCTTCAAATAAAAAGAGTGGTAAAAAGGTGCTGAAACAAATACATGCATGACTTCTGAACCAGAATTCAGGAGAAGTTGTCAAGAGCTCAATTCCTGCAGGGAATCAGGGAACCAGGACCCCAAGAGACCTGCAGGTAACAAATAAACAGAGCCAGGCTCACAGGGTCATGAATTTTGTGCCTAGTTTGGTGTATAATTTTTTTTCTTGGTGCTATGACCTCTGATCAAGCTTCTGTATGAGTTACGAGAAGGAAGAAAGACAGCTGCTCAGCCAAGACTTGCATCAAGCTGATGCAGAATGAGAACTTGGATTTATAATATTCCAAAAGAGGAAAGCCCCCTAAACACCAATGTAGTACCTAATTTTGGACTAGGGTCAGTATCTAGATAAAGGCACTGATTAAGTCAACAGATGTGAGAGGAAACTAGGGAAAAGAAAGGAAAAAGAAAGTGGAAGAAAAGACACACACACACACAAAACCCTCACTTTCACTCAAGGCCCATGTAGAAAGTCAACAAGAACAACAAAGTCAAACATTGTGAAGCTTTACTAGCATTCTAGTTAAGAATATGATCTCTGGATACTGAGTAGTTCTGTGTCCCAGATATTACTATTTACCTGCTACTTTAAGAAGAGTAGTTAAACTTCTTGTATCTGAATGTTCTTATCTATAAAATAGTATATACTTAATAGAGTTGTTCTATTAAATGAGTTGACATGAGTAAAATACCTAAAACAGTGCATTGCTCATGGTAGATGCTATTAAGAATTAGTGTAATACTATTTGGTTTTGAGGAAATCCATTCTGGTGTATTATTCAGTTCTTTCTACCTATATATATATAGATAGATAATCAGAAACTTAAAATCAGTTCACTTAGAATTCTCACAGTAAAAAAGCAAAACTAAACTTACAAACAAAATCAAAGAATAAAAATATAATAATAATAATAATTTATTATTATTACTCCAAAAGAAGGAAGCAAATGTGAAAAAGGGGAAGCTAGAATAGATGGGGGAAATAGAAAACAGCTAACAAGTGGATGGATTTAAAACTAACAATATTAATAATTACATAAAATATAAATGTGCTAAATCTCTATATAAAAGAGAGATACTGTGAAACTAGATGAAAAGACCCAATTATATCATGCTTACCAAAGACCCACTATAAATATAAGGTAGCCTACAAATAGGTTACAAGTCAGAAGAAGGCAAAAGATGTATCAAGTGTAGTGAGTTGAACTGTGGCAGCCAAAAGTTGAACTATGTCCATCTGGAGCTTCAGAATGTGACCTTATTTGGAATAAGGGTCTTTGAAGATAAATTAAGGTAAGGATACTGAGATGAGAACATCTTTGATTGAGTTTAGACTAAAATCCAATGATAAGTCCAATATAAGAGATAAGAATAGAAACAGAGACACAGAGGGAAAAACCATGTGAAGATGGGATTTAGAAATTAGAGTGATTTGTTTACAAGCCAAAGAATGCTAAAAATTGTCAACGGCTAATAGAAGCAAGGACAGAGATGTGGAATGGATTCCCCCTCAGCACTTCCAGATGAACCAGGCCTGCTGATGCGTTGATTTTGGACTTTTGACCTCTAGAACAGTTAAGGAGAAAATTTCTGTTGTTTTAAACCATTTGCAATAATTTGTAAGAGAGTTTCTAATAAACCAACACACCACATTAAAACACATTAAGAAAAACCTGGTGTGGCTATATATATTATTAGATAAAGTGAATTTCAGAAACAAGAATATTAGCAGGGATAAAAAAATCTATTTCATAAAAACAAAGCAGTCAACTCATCAGAGAACAAAGAATCTTACACACTTGTGTACCTAATAACAAAGCTTCAAAATACATTAAACAAAAACTAATAGAACTATAAGAAATAACAGGTAACTCCATAATAAGTCAGAGATTTCAATATCCTTTTCTCAAAAACGGACAGATGAGTAGACAGAAAATCATAAGCATATAGAGGACTTGAAAAATACAAATGACAAAATTGACCTAAATGATGTTTATAGAACATTTCATCCAGCTAATTCAGAACATCTATCAACATAAACCACATTCTGGGTTAAAAAGGATTCACATCAAACAAAATATATTCTGACTATAATGGAATTAAATTAGAAAACTATAATAGGAAGATCTTTGGAAAATTTCCAGAGAGCTAGGAACTAAATAATACACTTATTTTTTTAAAGCCTCATAGGTCAACAAATTAATCTAAAATAAGATTAAAAACTAATTTTACTCAAGCAAAAATGAGAACACAACTTAACCAGATTTTTGTAATACACTTAAAGTAGAAACTGGTGGAAAATTTAGAGGACTAAGTGCTTATATTGGGAAAGAAAGTCTAAATCAAGGACCTGAGCTTGTATATCAAGAAACTAGAAAAGACGGAATAAATGAAACACAAAATAAGTAGAGGATAAAAAACAGTAAAGATCAAATTGGAAATCAATGAAATGGAAAAACAATAGAAAAAATAATGACAACAAATGCAATTTCTTTAAGAAGATTAATATGTCATAAACTTTGTCCATATAGATAAAGAAAAAAGAGAGAAGGCATGTTACCAATATCAGGAAAACATAGTGACATTATTATAAATGCAAACAAGATATGAAGGGAATGTCATTAATAATTTTGTGTTGGTAATTTAAACAAATTTAGGTGCAATGGATAAATTCTTGAAGAGAAAAAAACATGAAAACTGGAGTTCCTGCAAGAAGTAGATGATCTTATTATCTACTAAAGGAATTGAATTTGTAGTTAAAATTTTTTCCACAAAGAAGACATCAGGCTGTGATGGTTTTTCTGGTCAATTCTAGTAGACATTAAAAAATATATACTAATTCTAAAGAAACTCATCCAGAAAATTGAGAAAACCAGCATTACCCTGATACCAAAACCTGACCAAAAGCATTACAAGAACAGAAATCTACAGACCAATATCCCTCATGAACATACATGCAAAAATTCAAGCAAAAGTTTAAACAATATAATTTAATATATAGAAAGGCTTATACACCATGATTAAGTAGGTTTTTTTCTTGCTAATACAAGGTTAATTTAAAATTTAAAAATCAATCAAAGCAATTCATCATAAGAACAAACTAAAAAAGAAAAAGCTGGTGATAATCTTCAGCATTTAACAAGATGCAAGTCCTCTTCTGAGAATAAAACAAAAATTCAACAAACTAGGAATAGAAAGCAATTTCCTAAAACAGATAAAGGGCATTCATAAAAAAATCTTCAGTTAATGATATAATTAAATTTGAACTACTGAATGTTTTCCTCCTAAGATTAAGAATGAGAGTATGTTTCCCCCAACCACTGCCTTTAACTAGCAGTTCTAGCCAGTAAGATAAGGCAAGAAGAAGAAATTAAATGCATACAGATTGGAAAGAAATAATTAAGCTCTATTTGCAGATGACATGACCATATATGTAGAAAATCAATAAACTTCAAAATAATAAGTGAGTTTAACAAGACTACAGGGAATGAGATCAATATACAAAAATCAATTATATTTCTATATAGATGCATTGAAGAACCAGACACTGAAGCAAAATTGCATATACACAGAATTAAGAACATAAAATACTTAGGGACAAAGCTCACAAACCATGTGGAAGACCTGTATACTGAAAAATACAAAACATTGCTGAAAGTTTTAAAAAATCTAAATAAGTGGAAATTTATAACTAATTAATAGATTTGAATATCCACGATTAAGATGAATATCCACTTGAACTATAAACAAAATGCTATCTCAGTTACGTCTCAGCAATATTTATGTGTTATCTGTATGCTGATTCTAAAATTTGTAGAAAAATTCAAAGTACCCAAATGATTGAAACAAGTTTCAAAAAAATTAATAATGTTGGAAAACATAAACTAACTTTTTTCCAAGACATATTTTTAAAGCCCCAGTTATCAAAAAAATTACTGGAATAATAATAGTCATGAAAAGTACAGAATCCACAAATACATGGCCAATTGATTTTCAACATTGGAGACAATGTAATTCAATAGGAGAAAAATGTAGTTCAGTTTTTTTCAAGTGGAGTTGGAGCAACTGGATATACTTACTGTAAATAATTTACCTCACAATAAGCAAAATTAATTTTAAATGAATTACTGACCTAAACATGAAAGCTAAATAGAAGACTTACAGAAAACAAAGAAGGAAATCAACAGCTTGGGATAAGCAAAAATTTCCTAGCCTCCCCAAAGCATCAAACATAAAAGATAAAATTAATTAACTGTACTTTATCAAATTCAAATCATATACTCTTTTTAGGACATTCTCAAGAAAGTGAAAACTTAACTTGCAGACTAGGAGGAAATAGTAGAAACCTAAAAATCTGACAAGGCACATTTATCTAAATACATATAAAAAGTTCTCATAAGTCAATAAGAAGAACACACACAACCCAATATTCAGAATGCAAAAGATAATGAACAAACATTTCACCAATGAAAGTATACAAATGGTCAATGAGTTCATACACAAAAATTGCTCAATATCATTAGCAATCTGAAAACGAAAGCAAAATTGCTGTGAGACACCACTTTTTACCCACAAGAATGACTGAAATTTAAAAGAACAATTCCAGGAGTTGGCAGGGATTTAGAATAACTGGGACTCTCACATATTACTGATAAGAGTAAACAGTATAATAACCTTGGAAAACTATTTGACAGTTTCTTATGAAGTTAAATAATACCCTTGGTGTGTAAACCCAGCAATGCTACATCTTGAAATTTACATAAGAGAAATGAAAACATACATCCACAAATACACTGGTATGTGACTATTCAGAACAGTTTTATTCATAATGGTCCTGAAATGGGAAAAAAGTTCAAATAATTTATTTATACAACATATACTATATATACTAAGTAAACTATTCAAATATATATATAGTAAAATATTATTCAGCATTATAAGTGAACAAACTTCTGCTACATACAATATGGATGAATCTCACATTCTCTGAGAGAAAGAAGCCATTTATGTAATATTTGGGGGGCATGCACATCTAATATAATCTAATAGGAATTAAATCAGTGGTTGCTTATAGCAGACAGTGAAGGGGGAGTGTAATTGCAAAAGGGCATGATGGAACTCTCTGAAGAGTTGTAAATGGTCTACAATTGGATTAATTGAGGAGATGAGTATTTTGAGTACATGCATTATCAAAAATCATTGGCTTGTGCATTTAAAAGTGTGATTTTATTGTTTATAACTTATACTTTATTCATTTTAAAAATATACTAGAATAGAAAAGAATGATGAACTCAGAATTTGGAATAATGTTTGTCTTATGGCAAACGATGGTGGGAGAAAGCACACAGAAAGATACAGGTTATTTTCAAGATCCCCTTTTTGTTAAGGGAGTTGATTCAGAAGTGCTCATGTTTGAACACGGAGAGGGTTAGGGGTCTGACCCTCGTGCTACTAAAAATCTGTATATAACTTTAGAGCTGGCCCTCTGTATCTGGAATTCTGCATCCACAGGTTCAACAAACCCTGGATCTTACAGACTGTAGTACCATTTATTGAAAAAAAAAAATCTGCAAAGAAGTGGACCTGAGCAGTTCAAATCTATGTTTTTCTAGGGTCAACTGTATTACTAAAAGACAATAAACATACACATAAAATGCTTGGGCCGTTGTTTAAAGATGTGAGGAACCAAGGACTATAATTAGTGTAATTCTGGTAGATTAAGGTCCAGAAAAAAAATAAATGCGTAAAATGTTAGATCATGAAAATAAATGAAAAACAAATTAATACAAAATTAAAGATAAAGTTATTGATCTATTAGAAGAAAATATAATAATTTAATAAATTTTATTGGTGAAAAGACCTTGTTAACTAATGTGCACAATACAAATTAGAAAAAAGCAAATTGTGAGCAGCGCGGCGGCGGCGGCGGCGATTTGGGGCCGTTGAGACGCCTCTGTGGCAGCTGGTGGCTCCGGTGGCTTGCGTGGACTCGAGCAGAGGCGGCTGGCCGGCCACCGCAGCCTCTGCGCCCGCGGCCCTGGCAGGCGCGTCGGGACACCGCAAGGCATCCACCCCTCCCGCCCCTCGGGGGACCTGGGTTCCTGTCCGCCCCCCTTATCTCCTTCCTGGGCTTCGGACCTCCAGCCTCGTCCCCGAAACATGACTTGCGATTTCAAACCTGGGGACCTCATCTTCGCCAAGATGAAAGGTTATCCTCACTGGCCAGCTCGAGTAGAAGAAGTTCCCGATGGGGCTGTAAAAACACCAACAAACAAACTACCTTTTTTTTTTTTTTCTTTTTTGGAACTTATGAGACTGCTTTTTTAGGCCCAAAGAATATATTTCCAAAAATATATATATATATATTTCCTTACTCAGAAAATAAGGAAAAGTACGGCAAACCAAATAAACGAAAAGGCTTTAATGAAGGTTTATGGGAGATAGGTAACAATCCGAAAGTGAAATTTTCAAGTCAACAGACATCAACTAAACAATCAAATGCATCATGTGATGTTGACATTGAAGAAAAGGAAACTAGTGTTTCAAAGGAAGATACTGATCATGAAGAAAAAGCCAGCGATGAGGACGTGACTAAAGCAATTGACATAATCACTCCAAAAGCTGCCAGAAGAGGGAGAGAGAGAAAGGCAGAAAAACAGGTAGAAACTGAGGAGGCCGGAGTAGTGGCGGCAGCAGCAAGCAGCATCTGTTAATCTGAAAGTGAGTCCTAAAACAGCTACAGAAGTCAAGATTCCAAAACCAAGAGGCCGACCCCAAATGGTAAAACATACCTGTCCTTCAGAAAGTGACCTGGTAACTGAAGAAGACAAAAGTAAGAAAAAGGGTCAAGAGGAAAAACAACCTAACAAGCAGCCTAAAAAAGATGAAGAGGGCCAGAAGGAAGAAGATAAGCCAAAAAAAGAGCCAGATAAAAAAGAGGGGAAGAAAGAAGTTAAATCAAAAAGGAAAAATTTAGCTAAAACGGGTTACTTCAAACTCTGATTCTGAAGAGGAAGGAGATGATCAAAAGAGAAAAGGTGGAAGAAACTTTCAGACTGCTCATAGAAGGAAGATGGTGAATGGCCAACATGATTAAGACGCAGCAGATAGAAAACGCAGGCAAGAGGAACAAATGGAAACTGAGCACCAGACAACATGTAATCTACAGTAATAAAAAATGTATCTAATTTTGGGCTCAAAGCATTAATCCAGTTACTGAAAAGAGAATACAAGTGGAGCAAACAAGAGATGAAGATCTTGAGACAGACTCATTGGACTGAAATCCCCCCTCCCCTCTTCATGGAAGAATGTTCCAGATTCTAAATTGAGGACTTCATTAATGGCATTATAACTGTGTTATGGTTGTTAAAAAACATTGCCTGTAAGGTACACACTACATACTAAGGTCGGCCATCATTCCTGTTAAGTTTTTTACCAAGCTTAAAATGAAGCTTTGTGTTTGAAAGCGATAAGCTCAGCCTAAGATGGTGGTTGTACAGCCTAAGATGGTGGTTGTACATTATTTCATTTAGAAAATATAAAAATTCATTTTGTTTTGAAGCTCGGTGATAAAACTGGAATAGCTATTATACCCTAGAGAATGAGGCAGTTGTGCCCTTCCCTTGACATTCCTTTGTTGTTAATTCTTTATCATATTAATAACTGGTTTTTTCAGTCCTGAGAGATTAAACAGTAGACTTGTTAAGAAAACAATAATGAAACTGTAACCAAAATTGTAAAGTAAACTTTAAAAAAGAAAATTGCTATTTGATTATATTACATTTTAAAACCTCTGTAGGATAGAAAAACATTACCAGAGTTGAAACACAGGCACCAAGATAGCAGAAAATTACTTATTTGCAAATGAACATAATAGAAAATTATTTATTTGCAAATAAATATATTAGGCAAATAAGAAAAATATAAAGTCCAACAAAAAGGTGAAAATAATATGAAGATGTAATTTATAAAAGTGGACAAACCTCAATAAGTATGATGGAGAAATAGGCAATGATGTTTTAGAAAGAAGCAAATTCAAATTGAAATTATTTTAAAACTTCCAGATAAAAAAAATTAAAAGTAGTAAAATCACTATTGCCAGGAAGTGAGGAAAAACATTGTTATGTATTTCTTGTACACATGTAATTTGGTACAGCCACTTTGGGGAGTATATTCATAGCCTATTAATAATCAACTCCATTTTTCAAACCTACTCTAGAAAAATTTCAAAATCCATCAATGAATGATTTGTCAAATAAAGTATGATTCATCCTTCTGATAGACATTTTGTTAGTAGTCTCAAAAAAAGGTAAATCTATATGCATTAACACAAGGACATCTCAAACACATGTTTAATATAGAAGTAGTAGTTGCAGGAATGTATGGGACAATCTATAAAAATATTACATACACATGTATATATGTGTTTTTATGTATACACACATTGCATGTATACATATGTGTATATATCTGCATATAGATGTACACACATGCACATATACATAGATTAATATGTGATAAAACATTTTCTTTAAATTCTCATTTTTTTCTACCTACTCCTCTAGAGAACACACAAATCCTCAGTTTGGTATCTGTTCTACAACTTCCTCTATACGTGTACAGAGAAATTTATATTTCAAAAAAATATACCATACATACAGATAAATGCACAAATCTCAAATCTATATTTGGTTTTAAACTTCTTTACAGGTGCACACACTTGACCAAATGAAAATATATCATATTTCTAGTCCAATGGCTTACACAAACGTATATAAAGCTGGTGAGAAAAGCCAAGAAACAAACATTTCAAATACCAACTTCATGTTCTTCCAGGTTATCTGATAGTTTAATAAAAGAACAATTGATAATAACCTAGGATCAAGATGACAAACATAATTGCAAACGAAGGCACTACTTTACCAAAGTCATTTATTGAACATAGTAAAAATACCTGCTAATTGGTATCTTTAGTGTATGTGATGACTTCAGTATTTTTGCTCCCTTCATTATGATCAAACTGAAATTAAAAATAATCAGAATAAAGGGTTTTGAAGGAGGAGAAAATGCCCTTCCCATTTCATCTTCTTCCTCTTTTGCAACATGTGTTTATCAGTGTGAAGGTTTGAAATTTCATGTCTGTTTAACTCAGTGCTCCTGTTTGTGATTCTACAGTACTCAGTAAAATCACTCTATTCCTGGCACATCCACATGACCTCATTAATAAATGCCCTGAACGCCCTGAGTAGATTTATGCTGTTGACATGGTGTGGTCAGGCCAGAGCACAGAATGAGGCCCCAAAAGGATTCATTTTCTCTCTTGGCTACTGATTCACTATGTATAATTGAAATTTATACGTAGTTACTAAACCTTAACTCCTCCCATGCACTGGAGGGCTAATACTAGCGTATCTGATTATGAAGTACTTTGGTAACCTTTTCAGAAAAGCATAGTGAGTGTAGTATTTGTAAGGTGTAAGAGATATTTAATGGTAATTGTTTTCTACAAAAATTATTCCCACAGAAATAGATCAACCAATACCAAACTTGTTGAAAAATATAGAAAACCCAATAAAAATAGTTACAATCTTAATGATTATACTAAGCATTATTATTCATAGGTCATGTCCATTTCATGTCATGAGTAACTTACCTAGCATCCATCCAGACTATTTTTCACCATTAATTAATGTTGAACTTAAAGTAAAAAATACGCCACACAATATGAATTGCATTAAACTATCTTAACAATAAATGCAACAGATAAATTCCTGTACATTTAGCTGCTAGTATTAATTGATTGATTTGACCATTCAGAAATCAATCTACTGCCAGAGCTCAACTGACCATCTTGTATATCAAGCCATAGTGAAAGTTATGTCCTCCTGTCTAAACAGATTACCATACTAAAAGCAACATATATTTCATCAATGTACGCTCTCTTAGTTGTGCCAGTTCATCTTTACTATGTAGCACTAAGCAACGTTAGTTTTATTCAATAAAAGGTTGAGCAAAAGTTTAGTTAATTTGTACTTTTCTCTAGAGAATTAGAGATGTCAGTGGGGAATCTACAGAGTCTATCACAGAGAATTTTACTACTGTGGCCTGAGTTGAAAAAGGAAATCTCCTCTTCCTCTTCACACATATAGGATGGTAGATGAAAATAAATTTTATTTTATAAAATGCATAAACAAGATTAAAACCAAGTGCCAGAATTTAAGAGGTAACTTATAGACAGGTTCCTAGAGGCTATACTGACTTCTTCAATAACCACATGATTATTCTAGGTCCCAAGTCATAATAAGGTCCACAAAGATAGGAACTGCATCTACTCAACTCATGGATCAGGCCTGGAGAACAGTAAATGGAACTATAATGTATTGCTTATGCTTTGTACTCCATGCATTTCAAAAATTACATATGACATTTACAATACTATAAAAAGAATATAATCATTTCCTCTCTCTCTAAATGAGGCAATCTAAAATTATAGAAGCAAAGTAAGAGTCACATAGCTTGGAATTTGTCCAATTTGATTTCATTCCAGAGCCCTTTCTTTTTACGATATTCTACTTCCCTTGATCAGGTTCCAGGATTTCCTGGACATTCAAATGGTTTTTATGTTGGTGGGGATGAAATTGATATTTTAATCCTTTTTCATTCCTAGGGCATAAAATGAAACAGACTTTGCAGAAGCAGTGGCAGATGAGTCACACACGGTAGTGTGAAACCCCAGTAGACAGCTCGAGAAGACACTTATGCCTATGGGGACAACGTCTTTAGGGGCCCATGTTGCAGAATTTACAAACAAACTCAGTAAATATTTGTTAAATAACTATTGAATAACCTATTAACAGCTATCACTGTCTGTTCCATAGTTATGTATATGACACTTCATTGACAGTCCCAAGGATAGCAAAGGGGCACTCACCTATCCGAAATTTATTCAAGTCTCTGAACTATGGAGACCCTAATACAATATTCTACATTATCAGTGTTAATTTTTTTTTTTGTGCTAAGGCACTATGATAGAATAAAATAAAGCTCAGTGATGACAAATGACTCATGAAAATTACAGTGGAACTAAAAATATCTTGGGTTTAAAAAGCTACCTATTAATAGATGGTGATACTGTTTAAGACAACTGGTAAATTTATTTCTGTACTTATAAATTATTTCTGACATGCAGTTAAAAAGAGAAATTAATATAGATGCCCCAATCAATTAAAAAAAAGCGAACAATGAATAGAAATTCATAATTTATAATGACAATGCTGTCCTAGAGTGCTCCATTTTGAAACTAATTCCCACTCGGTACAATATTTTTGCCAATAGGCATCTGCATGTTCAGTTTAACCATTATTGGGGGGAGCGGATTTTCCCTCGCTACTCCTCCTGAGTTCTTTTGTCTTAACACAAGGCAGATTAACAGGAGAAAAATAAGTAAACTCTAATTAGTGTGCACAGAGGTCTCATAAAAATGAGACCTAAGAAGTGGTCAAAGCAGGCAGCTTTGATACTTTTCAGACAAAGAAACAGTATGTTTGTGAGGAATTAACAGGACAAAGAAACTTAGGTTCTGCGTGCTCAATTAGTAAAGAATCTGAACAGACTTTGAGCTTGGGGTAGTGAATTTAAAAAATAAAACGTTTGTATATATAGGCTTCTTGGCCTGATTTCACTACCGCCAGCAGTAAGGGTGTCCTTCTATCTCCAGAGTCGGGGAGTGCACATTTCACATGAAGGGCTTATTTCCTGCCTTCAGGGAGAGAGGAGTGCCAAAGTGTCCCTATTGCTTTGGCTGTTTTTTAAGTAACTTTAATTCAAAATAATCAGCATGACATAGAGGCACATTTTGGGGAGCCTGTGCTGGGCCCCAACACCACAATTTTTTGCTTAAAAGATGCTGATCTGAAATGAAAATATCAGGAATTGTGTCCCAATTAACAACTTCAACAAACAGTTATGGAGTGATTTATAAGGCACTGAACCCTACAGGTTACACATACCATGCTTCAACCCTGTGATTTCATATTTCTTTTTAATTCAGTAAAATCCAGTTTTCCTATAATACTGAGATCCAGGTGTCTACTAAAGTATATTTTTATTAATGTTTGATATTCAGCCTTTTAAAAGTGAGCAATTACAGTTTTGATAGTCACATACCGCCTCATAAGAACTACCACCACAATCAAGGTACTCATCATTTCCACTGAGAAAAAATTCTTTATTATCCCTATCCAAGCACCTGGAAACCACCCCTCAGTTTCTTTTTTTCTTTCTATAAATATGTCTATTCCACAATGTAACATGAATGGAATCACATAGTGTGTAAAGTTTTGAGTTGGGTCCATTTGACCTGGCAATAAGCTTTCAAAATTCATCCGCATTGTGTGTATCAGTAATTCAGTTCTTTTCTTGCCAAGCAGTATTCTGTTGAACTATTGTTTTATCATCTGTTCACTAGTTGATAAACATTTGGATTATTTTCAGTTTTTGGCATCATGAATAAAGCTTCTATGAACATTTGTGCCTAGGCCTTTGTATGAACATACAGTTTCATTTCACTTGAGCATATATACCCAGTGGTGAGATTGCTCAGTCATATGTAAGTATATATTTATAAGAAACTGTCACACTGATTTTTCAATGTTGCTGTACCATTTTGCACTTCCAAATTAATGTATGAGAGGTCACGTTGCTTAATAACATCATCAGTTTTTTCTTTATTGAAGTATGTAGTTTGTGTATCATATTATATAAATTACAGGAGTAAAATATAGTGATTCAATTTGACTTTATTTTTGTGTATAGTGCTAGAGAATATCCTAATTTTATTCTTTTACCCTTAGCTGTCCAATTTTTCCAGCACCACTTTTTGAAGAGTCTGTGTTTTCTTTATTCTATATTCTTGCCATAGATTAATTGACCATAAGTTCATTGCTTTACTTCCGGGCTTTTTATCCTGTTCCATTGATCTATGTGTCTGTTTTCATGCCAGTACCATACTGTAGCTTTGTAGTATTGTCCGATGTCAGGGAGCATGATTCTTCGGCTCCGTTCTTTCTCAAGATTGCGTTGGATATTTGGGATCTTTTGTGTTGCCATACAAATTCTAAAATTATTTATTTTATTTCCTTGGTAAATGCCATTGGCATATTGATAGGGGTTGTATTAACTCTGTAACTTGCCTTGCATAGTAAGATAATTTTAATAATATTAACTTATCCAGTCCAAGAATATTGTATATCTTTCCATCTGTTTGTGTCATTTTCAATTTTTTTCATCATGGTTTTAGTTTTCTAAGTATGGGTCTTTTACCTCCTTAGGTAAGCATCATCCTAGGTATTTTATTCTTTATGATGTGACTGTAAATGGGATTGTTTCCTTAATTTCTTTGTGATAGTTTGTTGTTAGTGTATAGAAAGGCAACATGTATATTAATTTTGTATGTTGTAACTTTACCAAATTAATTGATGAGTTCTAGTAGTTTTCTGGTGGTGACTTTAGGATTTTTTTATGGACAGTATTATGTTATCTGAAAACAGTGACTTGTACTTCCTTTCAACTTGAAATTTTTCTTATTCTTATCTGATTGCTGTGGCCATGACTTCCAATACTATATAAATAAAAGTGGTAAGAGTGGGCATCCATGTCTTGTTCCTGATCTTAGAGGAAAATTTTTAAGCTTTTCACTGTTGAGTATGATGTTAGCTGTGGGTTTGTCAAATATTGTGTTGAGATATGTTCCCTCTATACTCACTTTGTTGAGAATTCTTTTAAAGTTTTAAATGGATGAATTTTATCAAAAGCTTTATCTGTATCTATTGAGATGATCGTATGATTTTTATTCTTCAGTTTGTAAATATGGTGTATTACATTGATTGATTTTCAGATATTGAAAAATCCTTGCATCCCTGAGATCAATCCCACTTGACCACAGTGTATGATCCTTTTACTATTCTATTGTGTTCAGTTTGCTAATATTTTATTGAAGATTTTTGCATCTATCTTCATCAGTGATACAGGCCTATAATTTCTCTCTTTTTTTTCTTCCTTCCCTCCCTCCTACCTTCATTTCTTTTTGTATTACCTTTGACTGTTTTTGGTATTAGGGTGATCCTGGCCTCATAGACTGAGTTTGGAAGTCTTTCTTCCTTTGCAAAATTTGGAATAGTTGCCAGAAGGACAGGTGTTAACTCTTCTCTAAATGTTTGGGAGAATTCACTTCTAATCCAACTGGTCCAGGACTTCTGTTTATTTGGAGTTTTAAAATTACTGATTCAATTTCATTACCAGTATTTGCTGTGCCCATGTTTCCTATTTTTTCCTGGTTAAGTCTTGGGAGATTGTACATTTCTAAGATTTTGTCCATTTCTTCTAGGCTATCCATTTTATTGGCATATAGTTGTTTGTAGTAGTCTTTTATGATCCCCTGTATTTCTGTGGTGTCAGTTGTAACTTCTCCTTTTTCCCTTGATGAGTCTGGCTAAGACTTCATCAATTTTGTTTATCTTTTCAAAGAACCAGCTCTTTGTTTCATCAATCTTTTTCTATTTTTAACTGTCTATTTCATTTATTTCTGCTCTAATATTCATGATTTATTTTCTTCTACTAACATGGGGTTTTGTTTTTATTTTTCCTTTGTCTAGTTGCTTTAGGTGTAAGATTAGATTGCTTATTGGAGACTTTTCTTGTTTCCTGAGGTAAGCTTGTATCACTATAACTTCCCTCTTAGGACTGCTTTTGCTGTGTCCTGTAGATTTTGGACTGTAGTGTCTTATTTTTCATTTTCCCTGGGTATTTTTTTTTTTCTAGTTTCCTCTTTGATTTTTATCCATGATCCACTAGTTGTTTAGCAGCATATAGTTTAGCCTCCATGTGTTTGTATTTTTTTTTTTGTAGTTTTTTTTTTTCTTGTAGTTGATTTCTAGTCTCATAACACTGTGGTCAGAAGAGACATTTGATATGATTTCACTTTTCTCAAATTTACCAAGACATATTTTGTGGCCTAGCATGGGATCTATCCTGGAGAATGTTTCATGTGCACTTGAGAAGAATGTGCATACTTCTGCTTTGGATGGAACTATTTAAATAGTTACAAATTTATACTTATATTATATATGTAATTAATATATAAATGTTATTTTTATATATAAAGGCCATTTTGTGTAATGTATCATTTAAGGCCAGTGTTTCTTTATTGATTTGTTGTTGTTGTTGTTGTTGTTGTTGGGATGAGATCTATTGATGTAAGTTGAGTGTTAAATAACCCTACCTTTATTGTGTTACAATCTATTTTATTTCTCCCTTCATATTCATTAATACTTGTTTTATGTATTTAGGTGCTCGTATGTTGGGTGCATATATATTTACAAGAGTTATATCTTCTGCTTGGATTCATCCCTTTATCTTTAAGCAATTTCTTTCTATGTCTCTGGTCATAGTTTTTATTTCAAACTCTATTTTGTCAAAGTTTTGCTTCCTTGCCTTTCTTTTGATGTTCATTTTATGGGGAATACCTTTTTCCATTTCCTCACTTTAATTCTGTGTGTGTCTTTAGATCTGAAGTGAATCATCTTTTAACATTTCTATCAGTTTTGTGTGGATGATTTCCTATCTTTATTATATGCTTGCTTTTTACAGATGAGCTTTTTCATACTGTAACTTTTCTGTTTCTAGCTGTGGCTTTTTCTTTTTCACTTAGAGAGTTCCTCTTTGAGTTAATTTTCTGCATAAATGCTTTCTGGATTTGGATGACTGTTTCCTTTCCCGGGGTAGGGAAGTTTCTAGCTATTATGTCTTCAAATATATTATCAGCCCCTTTCTCTTTTCTCCTTCTGGAACCCCTGTATTATAAATATTAGTGCATGTGATGTTGTGCTAGTGATCTCATAAATGTCTTCATTTCTTTATATTCCATTTTCTGTTTAGCATCAGTGATTTCCACTACTTCATCTTTCAGCTTGCTGACCTATTCCTCTGTTTCACAGTCTACTGCTGATTCCATCTAGTGTGTTTTTCATTTCAGTTACTGTATTCTTTACCTCTGTTTGGTTGCTCTTTATATTTTCTCTGTGTTAAAAACTTCTAACTTCTCACTATGTGCTTCCATTTTTCTCCCAAGTTCTTTGGTCATCTTTACAATCACTACTACCCTGAACTCTTTCTCAGGTAGATTGCCTATCTCCACTTCAGTTAGTTCTTCTTCTGGTATTTTATCTTGTTCCTTTGTATGGAACACTTGAGCAAATACCCAGTGGTGGGATTTCTGGGTAATATGTATATATATATTTTACTTTAGAATAAACTGCCACACTGATTTCCAAACCAATGTATGAGAGTTCGAGTTGCTCCATAACCTAACTTTTTTTAAACCATTCTAAGGTTATCTAAGTTATTAATGGTATTTCATTATGGTTTTAATTTGCATTTTTTAATGTCTAATGATACCAAGATTATGTTTATTTGGTTGTTTGTCAACTTTATATCTTCTTTGGGTGAAATGTTCATTCAACTCTTTTGCCTATTTTTGTGGGTTTATTTGATTTCTAGTTACTGAGCTTTTAGAGTTCTTCATATATTTTTGATGTAAGACCTTTACTGGATATATGCTTTGCAAATATTTTCTCTCAGCTTGTTATTTTTCTTCCATTCTCTTAAGTATGTTTTAAGAAGCAAAAGTTTTTAATTTTGAAAAAATCTAAATTTTATCAATTTTTATTGTGCATTTTGTATTTTACCTAGGATAACTTTGCTTAACCCAAGGTGACACATTTTCCCCTCAATATTTTCTTTAATACATTTTATAGTTTTAGATTTTTGCATTTAGATATATGATACATTCTGAATTAATTTTTGTATATGATGTGATGTATGGATTGAGGTTAACTTTTTTATATATATGATTTAACATTAGTTGTTGAAAAGATTATTCTTCCTGCATTAATTTTCATGTAAACCATGATGAAAATCAATTGGCCATGTATGTGTGACTCTATTTCTAGACTTCATATTATTTCCCATTTATGTATATATCTTTCCTTTTGCCAACACTGTCCTGATTATCATAGCTTTATCTCAAGACTTGAAATCATTAGTATAAATTCCTCAAATTTGTTCTTTTTCTAAATGTATTTGGCTATTCTAGATCCTTCTTTATATAAATTGTAGAAAATGATTTATTTATATTAAAAATTCTGCTAAGATTTTGAATGCAGTTGCACTGAATCTGTAGATCTGGTTGTAGAGAATTGATTTTAGCAATAATAAGTCTTCCAATCCATGAACACCGTATATTTATCCATTTACAAGATATTAGTCTTTTTTCACTCAAGTTTTGTAGTTGTTAATGCACAGATTTTGCACTTATAAATAATTCTGTTTAGATGTCCATTTCTGGATTGATACGCCCTTTCCTGTTTATCTCATTAAGCACAATTAAAACCTTTGGGCATTATGAATAAAATAAACATAAAAAGACTCCGCAAAGTTGAGAGAAGAATGTGGATAAGCTAGGCAATTTGGGACCCAAAGAACAACATGGTGGTGACTTCCTTGGATTTTCTTTTTGCCTTATATATCTAGACTTGAAGCTGAAGATGCTGGCAAACCAGAAACACTAATGGGCTCAGGAAAAAAAAAAAAAAGCAGCACAAATAAAATCTGCTATCTCTAGTTAAAGGACCAGGAAAAAAGCAGCATGATAAGACAGGAAACTTTTAGATAATAACTGCTATGCTACAACTAAACACCACAGTGGGTGGTAGAAAACTGGTCTCCCTTCCAGCCATGCCACAGAAGTCAAGTTTGAAGCTTAGACTTTCACACTCACCAGGCTGCAAAGAGGTAACCCCAGCTCTCCTGCCAGCAGATCTACAATAAAATAATAGCTAAAGCAAGCTCTCTATATAAAAGAGTCTTCTACTCAAAGCTCTACACAGAAAGTTCTATACACATCAGGAAGGGAGAAAAACCAGTATGTGGTATGCAATAACAATATGGGCATATATACATTTTCCTTCTCCTTTTGAGTTTTTCCAATTATGGTTGATGGTTGAAGCAAAAGTTATAATATTATTTGATATAACTCTAAATGTATGTAGAAGAAATATTTAGTTCAATTATTTTATAAATAGTGGAGAGTAAAGGCACTCAGGGATGTAAGATCTCTGCACTTTACTTGAAGTAGTAAATGTTGACACAAGTAGTGTGCAATAAATTATATATAAACATTGTAATACCTAGAATAACCACTAAAAGCTTTATAGAAAGACAACTCAAAATCAGTATAGATAAATCAAATGGAATTTTAAAATGTGTAATAATCCACAGAAAGTTGAGAAAAAGAAAACAAAGAAAAAGTAAAATGAAAAACTGGAGTAGCAATATTAATACCAAGTAAAGTAAGCTTTAGAGCAAAGAAAATTGCCAGAAACATAGAGAGGGACATTATATAATGATGAAAGGGTCAATCCACTAAGAAGACAAAGCCATGCTATGTGTATATAAGCCCAACAGTAGAGCTGTAAAATATGTAAAACAAAAACTGATGGAACTGAATGGGGAAATAGATAAATCCACGTTTTGAGTGACGACGTCAGTACTCCATCTCAGCAATTTATATGACAATCAGCAAGTACATATACTGCAACATCACTATTAACCAAATGGGGGCTAATTATTGTTTATAGAACTTTACACAGCAAGGGAAGAAGACACTTTGTTTTCAAGTATCACAGACACATACTAAGAAAGGTAGTATTATCCTGGGCCACAAAACAAACTTAAATAAATATAAAATAATTTAAAAATCATAGAGTGTTTTCTCCAGACTCAGTGGAATCAAATTACATATAATAATAGAAAGATAACAAGAAAATCATGAAACACTTGGAATATAGTGAACACAATTCCAATTACTCCATGGGTGAAGGAAGAATTTTCAAGAGAACTATGAAAAATATTTCATTAAATAAAAATTAAAAAACAACATATCAAAATTTGTTTGATATGGCCAACTTAAGCAATGTTAAGAAAGAAATTAATAGCACTTAATTTTGACACTAGAAAAGGGGGAAAAGTCTCAACTCACAATATAGAAAAATAAGAGTAAACTGATGTGAAGGAATGCAGAAGAATAAACAATAAATATAAAAGCAAAAATAAAGAGAACTGAAAAAATAATAGAGGACAATCAAAGAATAAAAAACTTGCTGCTTTGAAAAGAACAGTAAGATTGACAAACCTCTTGCAAGACCAGCAATTTAAAAAAAGAGAAAAGACACATATTACCGACATTAGGAATAAGACAAAGGAAATCAATACAGTCCTTGCAGACATCCAAATGATGTTATGGAAATACTACAAACAACTCTACACTAAATCTGACAACTTAGATTAAATGCACATAGTTTTTGAAAAGCACAAAATACAGAATATGAAAAAAATATTTTGAATAACTTTATAACTATTAAGGACATTGAATTCACAATTTAAGAACTCCAAATCTCCAAACAGAATCTCCAGGCTGAGATGGTTTCCCTGGAGAATTCTACCAAACATTCAAACAAGAATTAACATCAGTCCTATACAATCATCACAAGAAAATTGAATAAGAGACAACAATTTCCAGTTCATTTTATGAAGCTAGAACTACCCTGGTACTAAAAACTAGACAAGACAATACACACACACAAAGCTATAGACCAATAATCCTCATGGATGTAGATGTAACGATTCTTAACAAAATATTGACAAATGAAATTTTTTAATATATAAACATAATTACAGGATATAACCAAATTAAATTTATTCTAGAGATGCAAGTCTTATTTAATATTTAAAAATAAATCAATTCAGTCTTTCTAAAGAAGAAAATCATGATTGTATCAACAGATGCAAACACACATACACAAAGCATTGAAAAAATTCAATATATGTTCATGATAAAATCTCTCAGAAAACTAGGAATAGAACATCTTCAAATTGATTTTTTTAAAATATCTCATAGCTAACATCTATTATACTTAAAGGTGGGAAGATGCAAAGCTTTTACCCTAAAATCAAAACCAGAAAGGATATACCCCTTATTACTACTTTCCACATAATACTGGAAGTTCTAGCCAGCACAATGAGGTAGAAAAAAGAAACAAACATACAGACCGGAAAAGAAGATACAAAACAGTTCCTATGCACAGATGACATGATTGTCTATGTAAACAAAAATAAATGTTTGCAAAGAGTTTTTAAATTTTATTGCAAGGGTTTAATAATACAACATTGAGTGAAATGGGAAGAATATAATTTTCTTAAGTGTGTATGCACACAGACTTTACCTTTGTTAAAAACATATTAAAACAATAAAAATGTAGATGTCAAAATATGTTGTAATTGGCTTGTACTGAAGAAATCATTGGAAAATATTTTTCCTATTCCTTGACATTTTCTGGGACTTCCTATATTTTTAAAACAAGGAAAAATTATTAAAATGCATAAATATTCTAGTTGTTCCTTTCTGTTTTTTCCCTAATTTTGTTTTATTTTGTGTCCTCATCAAATTATGGCTATCTTTATCACACTGTTGCTAAGCACTAAAAGAATGAGACTGTTACTGAGTCCAAACTCATTCTGCTCCCCCAACCACAGGCCAATAAATCAGGAGATGAGATGTTGGGGCAAAGAATAGCAACTTTATTTGGAAAGTCAGCAGACCGAGAAGATGGCAGACTAATGTCTTGGAGAACCATCTTACCCAAGTCAGAATTAAGGCTCATTTTATATGGGAGGGGGTGTGGTTGTTGCAAACTTTTTGGTGCAGAAATTCTTGGTTCTTGTAGCTCTCCACCTGGGTCAGGTCTTGGTGCCCCTGTAAAACCTCTAACAAAACAAATGTTATTTTCTATTCTGCAACTTGTTATCTTTATAGAAGTGCAAAAGTGTTACTATTCTTAAAGGTCAGGGCCTTGAGAATAGGCTCTCTTGTTTACCAGACAGGCTAAAGATAACATTCTTTTATAAAAGGTGCAGAGCTAGCAAGACTAAGCCTAGAAAACAGGGCACAGGGTTAAAGCCAAAAGGACAGATCTAAAATGGAGTCAGATTTGTTCTTTTCTATTACAAGACCAATTTAGAAACAGTAACTAGTCACCTAGAAGTACTTGATAAAACAAACATGTTCTGGATATCAGTCATTTTAATATCTCCTGGGGAAATAAAAATAAATCTGATATAGAAACTGCTTTTAAGAAATCTGTGTATTAGAGAAATAAATTCTATGCTACAAGCCAGACTTTAATTTAGTTTTAGAATAATAAAGATTTAAACAAAGTGCTAAGGAAAGTTGAGGAAACATAAATTCTAACTGCAAAGATTGGAAAGTTCAAAGAGGAGAATTGCAAAAGCTATACTTTTATCCATAAATAGTATTTGTAGGTGAAAATCTGATGATGATGATGATGATGTCTGACATTAAGTGCTGATTGTGATCCACTTGTTTATTTTAAACATACATTATGTCATTTAATGTTCACAATAGCTTTATGGAGTGAAGACTACCATTATTTCAGTTTACATAGGAGAAAACCAAAACACAAAGCAAGCTGTCCTGGGTCATATAACTTGTACGTACTTGGGCAGAGATTCAGATCAAATTTAACAGATTCTTAATCATTATATAATTGGCATGGGTACAAATGTAGACAAGAATACTCAAATAAATCACTACTTATATATGGATCAATTAAATCCACAAATTAAACATAAATTAAGTAGAGCCCCTTATAACAACCAGTAAAATGAAAGATGCAGTCATTTCACTTGCTAAACTTTGTCTCCCTCCTTAAAGCACAGGAGATATGAGGTATACCATACAACAGGGATTTAATGTTATAAGTTCACTAACGTTATAAGTTATAATGATCTCTACTCTGTGTGTTCACAAATTCTACTCACTCCCTCCAGCAAGTTAAGACTCTTCACTAAAATGGAAACATTTATGAGATTTCAAGGATCTTCAGACATCAGCTCAAGCATTTACTAGTGGAAGCTAACCCAGAGTGCCTAATTCTGTTTTTTCTCCAAATTGAGTGATCAATCAATACTGAAAGACATTGAAATGATTTATAATTTGCTCATAAGTGAACTGATAATTAGAAACTAAGTTCAAGGGTTTTACCTCCAAGTTGTTAAATATTTTACTCAAACAGGTATTAATTTGATATGCCTCTTTTTTTTTAGAACATAAATTCTCAGCTCTTGTATACGCTCAGTCAGTAACCCAAAGGGATCAGTTTTATAGAGAAATGTTAGATCAGAAGTCTGTTGAGATAAGACACCCTTAAGACCAATTCCTCACTTAATTCCCTTTGCTGTCAGTATGTCTCCCAAACTGATGTGTGAAATTCTTGAGGAAGCATAAGGCTCTGCTATGCCCTGTGCACTTGCTGCCTATAGGAAAGTTGGGCTTTTCACTCAGTTTCAGAATTTACATATTCTTGCTCTTGCTTCCCCTGGCTGTCAACTGTCTGGGCCCTGGAAGATTTATTCTAGTATACTTTCATTTGATTTTCAGGAAAAGAAATGACCCAGGAACTTTCTGAACTTCTAGTTGAGTAGAAAATTGCTCCCTTTTCCATCACTGCGAATTATGTGAATTATGCCTTTCCTGCTGGAGGGGGATGATGACTTAGCAGTATTAGACACAGCTATTTCCAATTGCAGTCTTGTTGTAGGCTAATGGCTATGTTCAATTGGAAAGATTTTTTTAAAATATTTGTCAAAAAAGAGTAAACAGAAACAAGTAAAACTTAGGAAATGGAAACACAAAAAGCCTTTCTTTTCACTTCAGTAGAGGGCTTTGTGACGGGCTTTGTAGGCAGCAGGCGTCTCTGCTCTGATATGAATCACCCACACATTTATTCCATAAGTCTCTAGCATTAACCAGCTGTGTTGTAAGCCAGTGATTCTCAACCTATTTTGAGGTTCCTAGGAGGCTTTAAAGATACTCAGGCATCCATTCTGGGACTCTCAGGGCCTCTGTTTTGAACTTGTAATAAATAAAATAAGAAGACTGGGCAGGTATCAAATTCAGTGGGCCAGGAAGTTCATGTCAATAAGCAGAATTTTTCAAAGCCCCAAAGAAGTATATTTTCTCTCATTTTTCTTTAAACATGCAGCTTCTTGGGTTACCATTTAGTTTTTTTAACATTAGAGAAATATGAATATATAAGTAATTAATAATTTTATAACTTCTATCTTAAGCATAACTATAAGGCAAGCGTTCATCACCAGTGGCACCTGGCACCTGGCACTGGTTTCAGTGACAGCAGTGGTGAGAGATACGGTTAAGAGAACGGAGTGTAAGTTTTATATCACCCTGTGCTGTGCTGTGGTCTGCCATAGTGTACCGTACTATACCAAAATGAAGCTGAGCTTCAACTAATTGTTGTTCTGCAAGAAGCTTAGGTCAGATCACACAACTGTCTGAAAGAAGCTAGAAGTTTAAGACTGCGTGTGAAGTAACTTGATTTTAAAATATTGGCAACTAATTGAAAAACTTAAACCATTATGTGGGCCCACATTAGGCCAGCAAAATGAGAGCTGCAGGAGGCCAATTTGAAAACTCAGGAAAGAGGGGGAGGGTATAGCTCAAATGGTAGAGCACATGCGTAGTATCTATGAGGTCCTGGGTTCAATCCCCAGTACTTCCTCTAAGAATAAATAAATCAGTTAACCTAGTTACCCCCCCTAAAAAAAACCTAAGTAAATAAATGTCACTGTTCAAAACATTAAAAAGAATTTAAAGAAAAAAAGAAAACTCAGGGAAACTATGAGGGACTTTTAAGGTAACAACTGGGTTCAAATCCCAGTTTTATCACTTACTGGTCAATGCCTGAAAAGTAGTAAACACTCAAAAAAAAGTAACTTATTATTATTCTATGTTGTTGTTGTTATTATACCATCTGTAATAATCTAAGTCCCTATCTTAATTTTTTTCATTTTAAGATTTCTTTTTTAATGTATTTAAAAAAAATTTTTTTTTATTGAGTTATAGTCAGTTTACAATGTTGTGTCAAGTTCCAGAGCACAACTTTTCAGTTGTACATGAGCATACACGTATTCATTGTCGCATTCTTTTTCACTGTGAGCTAACAGAAGATCTTGTATATATTTCCCTGTGCTGTACAGTATAATCTTGTTTATCTATTCTGCATATGCCTGTCAGTGTCTACAAATTTCAAACTCCCAGGCTGTCCCTTCCCACCCTCCTCCCCTCTGGCAACCACCAGTTTGTATTCTATGTCTATGAGTCTGTTTGTTTTGTAATTATGATCATTTGTCTTTTTCTTTCTTCCTTTTCTATTTTTTTTCAAGATTACACATATAAGCAATGTCATATGATATTTTTCTTTCTTTTTCTGGCTTACTTCGCTTAGAATGACATTCTAATGACATTCTATTATGTTATTATTATTCTATTATGTTGTTATTCTATTATGTTATTTATTATTATTATTATTATTATCATCATCATCATCATCATCATCATCATCATCATCATCATCATCATCATCATCTGTAATAACTTAAGTCCCTATCTTAATTTTTTTCATTTTAGGATTTTCTAAATACTTGGCTGGAATCTAAGTAACCAGAAAGTGAAAAGAATAAGATACGTCTTTAAACATTACATATTTCACAAATTTTTTTCATGAGAAAAGATGAGCAATAGCAAGGATTTATTGCTTCTTGCAAAGTGGGTATTATTGTAACTACCAATCTCTCATTCCAAACTTTAATTCCTTTGATGTCCACAATCTTAAGAAGTAATGTTTATATAATGACTGTTACTTCTTTAAGTCTTAATATATTTTAGACTATCAGTCCATAAAAATAAATAATGTTAAGTATTTTAGTATTAAATGTATTTACTGTGTTCTAATGGTTTGAAAAATAATTAAAATTTCTCTATTGCTAAATATTTGGTTAACTGTGTGTGGAGCTCCCCAGCCACCAAAACTTATAGATAAAGAGAAACTTACACATTTAATTTCTAATAACAAAGAGCAGTTTTTCTACATAGGTTTCTCCGAGGAAAAAGCCACAGTACAAAATTTCTTCTGCATTAGATTTCTTTCCTTCTTAAGCCAAAAGGGATATTTAAGAATAGATCCAAGGAAAGTAGTCAAATCACTCTGAAGCTTTCTTCTACTTCCTGGTTGAGAGTTTGGAACAGTTGGAAGTCTGAAGACATAGGAGAAATCAGTATTTAAAGATGCTGAATCTTAGAATTAAAGAGATAAGCGAAAAAATGGAACAAGGGAGACTCATACTGTGTGGTCTCACTCACTCCCCTCAGTAAGCCAAGCACCGAAATTTCTCTCTACCCTCACTGACGTCACTCTTTTTCATCTCTTCCCTAGGCTCCTTAATCAAGTTCATTTTTTAGTTTTCTTTTTAAAAAATTTTAATTGAAGAATAGTCAGTTTACAATGTTGTGTTGGCTTCTGGTGTACAGCATAGTAATTCAGATATATTTATTATATATGTATATTTTTTCATTACAAGATTGTAATATAGTTCTGTCAGCTTAAATAAATGCAGAGCCTAAAAGCTGAGAGTTATGTTTTATTTGGTGGACATTTCTGAGGACTTGCGCCTGGGCTGACAGCCTGTCAGATCACTCTGAGGGACGCTCCAAAGAAGTAGAGGAAGAGCTAGGATATATAAGAGTTTTACAACAAAGACCAGGTAGTCAGAACGTTAAAAGCTTACTTGTTAACTGAAGAAAACCAGACATCTCAAGTTAAAGAATTTAGTACTTTTCTATGTATGGGAGGAAGCAAACATTTGGGCTCACTGAATTCATTCCTTTGACAAGCACCTAGCTATCTAGGGCCAGTATCCTGTCCTTTCTAATTCTGAGTCCCCTCAGAGTGCACCATTGTGAGTGGCTGCAGAGGCTGGGCTGCAGGCTACTCTTCACTGGGGTGGGGGGTGGGGTGGCAGCCGCTGATGACTTGATGGCTTCAGCTTTCTTTGTTTACTGATATGGTTTGCAGTATTTTTTGTTCACAGGTCCCTGTGCTATACAGTAGGACCTTGTAGCTAATTTAGTTTATATATAGTAGTTGGTATCTACAAATCCCTAACTCCCAATTTATCCCTTCCCACCCTATTTCTCTCTGCTAGCCATAAGTTTGTTTTCTATGTCTGTGAATCTGTTTCTGTTTTGTAAATAAGTACATTTGTAACTTTATTTTTTAGATTCCACATATAAGTGATATCACGTGGTATTTTTCTTTCTCTTTCTGGCTCACTTCACTTAGTATGACAATCCCCAGGTCCATCCATGTTGCTACAAATAGCATTATTTCATTCTTTTTTATGGCTGAATAGAATTCAGCAAAGTAGCAGGATACAAGATTAACATACCAAAATCTGTTGCATTTCCTTACACTAACAATAAAATATCAGAAAATTAAAAAAAAAAACCCTTCTAAAATCACATCAAAAAATTAAATACTTAGGAATAAACCTGATCAAGGAGGTGAGAGACTTAGCAAATTATAAAACACTGATTAAGGAAACTAAAGATGATTTAAAGAAATGAATATATATCCCATGCTCTTGGATTAGAAGAATTAATGCTGTTAAAAATGGCCATGCTACCCAGAGGAATCTACATATTTAATGTGATACCTATCAAGTTAGCCAGGAAATTTTTCATGGAATCAGAACAAATAATCCTAAAATTTGTATGGAATTACAAAAGACCCAGAATTGCCAAAGCAATCCTGAGGAAAAGACCAAAGCTGGAGGTGTAACCCTCCCAGACTTCAGACAATACTACAAAGCTACAGTAATCAAAACAGCTTGGTACTGGCACAAAAACAGACATACGGATTGATGAAACAGAAATAGAGACCCAGAAATAAACACACACACTTATGTCAATTAATCTTTGACAAAATAGGCAAGAATATTCAATAGAGAAAGGACAGTCTCTTCATCAAATGGTGTTGAACAATCATATGTAAATCAATGAAGTGAGCACACTCCCTCACACCTACACAAAAATAAATTAAAAATGGCTTAAAGACTTAAATATAAGACAAGACAGCATAAACCTCCTAGAAGAAATAATAGGCAAAACATTCTCTGATGTGATTCTCAGCAGTTCTCTCCTAGGGCAGTTTACCCAGGCAATAGAAATAAAAGCAAAACAACAAGTGGGACCTAATCAAACTTATAAGCTTTTGCACAGCAAAGGAAATTATAAACAAAACAAAAAGACAACCTACAAAATGGGAGAAAAATATTTGCAAATGATTCAACAGACAAGGGCTTAATTTCTAGAATACATAAAGAGCTCATATAATTTTATAATGAGAAAATAATCCAATTCAAAAATGGGCAGATCTAAACAAGCAATTCTCCAATGAAGACATACAAATGGCCAATGGAGAGAAGTGCAAATCAAAACTACAATGAGGTATCACCTCACATTGGTCAGAGTGGCCATCATTAAAAGTCCACAAATGATAAATGCCAAGGGAACCCTCTTACACTGCTGGTGGGAATGCAGTTTGGTGCAGCCACTGTGCAGGGCAGCATGGAGATTCCTTCAAAAACAAAACATAGATCTACAGTATGACCCAGCAATCCCACTCCTGGGCATATATCCAGAGAAAACTATCATTCGATAAGACACATGTACTTTTTGAAGACAGTGTTCATAGCAGCACTGTTTACAATGGCCAAGGCATAGAAACAACCGAAATGTCCACTGACAGATGACTGGTAAAGAAGTTGTGGTTTATATCAACTCTTGACTTATACTCCTGGTCCCAACTTCCCAGTTATTCACTATGCTACAGTCACAGTAAGCTTTTTAAAATAAAATCTCATGTCACCTCTGTGCTTTGAAATCCTTCAAGATCCCTTTATCAAAACCTCACAATAAAGTTTAAACTTCAGTTCTTGGCTCCAATCTAGTTTCCCCACCTCATCTCCTACCACTCCACACACACTGAGCTTCATCCATACCTACAATTCCTATTTTCCTCAAAATATCTAAGATTTCTCTTGTATTCATTCCTGGAATTCACTTCTTTTAAATGCCATCTCTTCTTAAAACATTATTTTTTCAATCCTTTAACTTCATTATCCTATTTCTGTCAAAGGTCTTGGAGTATACATATTTCCTTCAGAAAAAAAAAATCCCATGTCCCTCCTGAAGTAGCTGGTACCTCCCCTGGCACTGCCCTTGACATGGCACTTATTGCATGCTGTGCTATTCCCAGCATATCTTCTCCACTGGATTGCAAGCTGCATAGACATTATATTATGTCTATCATATTCTCTTAGTGCCAACCTTAGATTCTGGAGCATAGAAATACTTAATACATATTAATACATATAATATTGACTTTCTCCAGTGGCCAGGACCAACTGAGAATATGGAACTTGTGTGATGCTATGTCCTCACTGTACAGGCTTTTGTTTACATATTATAAAGCTTAATATATAAATTATATTCTAAAAACAATTCCTTTTACGGATAGTGGGCTTTACAGTTGCCCAAGTGCTTTCCATGCCATGCATTTCTCACAGAAACTCTGAGAGCAAGTTGGAGCAGTTTCTCCTATCCCCATATACTAGTTGGGAAACTGTGGCTCAGTGAGGCCATATGACTTAATTAAGGGAATACGAGTTGTGGAGCAGGTCCTGAAACTCGTATCTTCCATTTCTAAGACCTAATTTTCACCCCATGGTAATACACAAAATTTCCTCTGCTCATTATGTTGCTTGTTTGCTTATTTGGGGGATACATGCATCTGCTCCAGTACCAGCTCATCTCCCTTCTCAATTATGACTGGCTTAATGGATATTAAGATGAGTGTTTAGAGAGCACATATCAAATCAGAGCCAAGCAAAGCAATCAAGAGATGCTGTATGTTGCCAACAGGAGGTGTTCTGGAATCTAAAGCTAGCCAAGCTAAATCTACAAAGTTGGGAGTCACATGTGAAAGTTAAGAAATGAATCGCATCTCCCTAAAGGGTCTCTGTGTATTCGCACTCTTTTTCCCCCATGGTTTTGTAGACAATACAGTTTTATAAACACATTCTGAAGTTACATACTTATAAATCTAACTAAGGGTTATTCACTGATTTGACAAATATTTATGTACATACTCTTGTGTTTGAACTGGAGACATAAATATATAAATGAGGTAATTTTTGCCTTGGGAAGGTCATATTCAAGTGAGGAAGATGGGCTATAGATAAATAATTATAGATGGCAGTAGCTGCTGTGAGGTAACTAAAGAGGCTGCAATACGGAATAGAGTTAGGGAAATTCTTCAGGTGGAAGGACTCTCTGAAAGGGTTGTAACAGAAAAGAACAAATCTGACTCCATATTAGATCTGGTTTTTTGGCTTTAACCCTGTGCCCTGTTTTCTAGGCTCAGTCTTACTGGCTCTGCATCTTTTGTAAAAGATGTTACCTTTAGCCTGAAATATACAGGAGACCCTATTCTCAAGACTTTGACCTTTAAGGATATTAACATTTTTGTACCTATATAAAGATAACAAGTTACAGGATAGAAAATACCATTTATTTTGTTAGAGGTTTTACAGGGGGCACCATGACCTGACCACGTGGACAGCTACAAGAACAAATAATTTCTCCACCAAGAAGTTTGCACAAACCAACCTCACATCCTCCCCTTTTAGTATAAAAGGAGCCTGAATTTTGACTTGAGTAAGATGGTTCTCCAAGACAGTAGTCTGCCATCCTCTCGGTCTGCTGGCTTTCTGAATAAAGTCACTATTCCTTGCCCCAACACCTTGTCTCCCAATTTATTGGCCTGTCATGTGGCAAGCAGAACAAATTTGGACTTGGTAACAGGGTGACATTTAGGCTGAAATGTTAGAAAAGGAACCTGAATGAGAAAAATGAGAGAAAAAATCATTCCAGACAGATGGAAGAGCAAGGGAAGAGCCCTGAAGCAGAAAAGAGCATCTTAATTTTTTCCACATCTCGGTGTTGGTCCAGGTTGCAGCGAAGGACGAGAGAGAGCACCTTTCCTCCTTCCAATTTGGAAGCAACTTGTTTCTGAGACTTTGGAAATGAATAGTGAGTCTGGGTGAGTCTAGTGATTTACTCCCTAATTCATTTTCCTTTGTGCCTCCAGATTATATTCCTTGAGAAAGTACGAAGTGCTCATCCACTTTTCAAAATGCCAACATAGCATACAGCTATTTGCAGGTACACACAAATTTGAGCTATAAAATACACAGGCATGCCTGAAAAACTTGGGTGACCCCTGTATGTTTCACAAATTAAATTCAGTTTCAAACAGATCAAGGAAATTTGCCATTTAGAGGAATAAAAGGAAAAGCAAATAATTCTATATTAAAACAACTCTGTACTGTATGTTTAGTTAAATTTTCACGCATTAGGCTTCTTCAAGAGTAGTGAAATTCTTTAGGAGCACCGACTGTCTTATTTTTTATTGACATGCAAGTCAAGACATCCTGGGAGAAAGTTTTCCTTACAGAAGAGTCAGTTTCCTGGGACATGAAGCATTAAAGAAATTGAGAAGTTCAAAAATATAAGCTCCTCACAGGTAATTTTGGACAATAAAGAGCTCAGATGTCCTGCATACTACGTTAAGCCAAAAGAATACTAGTATCTCAAAGTTTAGTTTTAAAGGTGCAACACTCAGGTTCACAAGATGCCATTATTTACTCAAATAGATTTCATTTCTAAATCATAAGAAAATAGGAGACAACTACAAACTTCAAATCTCCGTGAAGTACTTGGTTACAAAAAGGTACCATTTCAAACACCTGCTTCCTCAAGAGACTTACTCTGGTTAGTTTCATTATTTATATATTGAAACAATTTGCAACCCTTTAGCCTTGCCTGACTAGGAAGGCCTTTCTAACAGCAGTGTTGTGTCCCAGCTTTCATGAGAGTCAGTGATCTGTCACCCTCCCACTGAGCTTAATCATATTTACTTCAGGGAATGATTTGCCTTGGGACTGTTCAGTTTGTTGTGGTGTTACAATTTATCATATGAGGCAAAGTATCTATTTATACACTCACTGCCAGAAAATACACTCCAGGGGGAAGAAAAAAGGAGATAAATACAACATTGTTTCCAAACCAAATCAACATTTTCATCATTTAAACACATCAAGTCTCTGTAATATACAAGACAGATAAAAATAAAAAACAAATATAGCAAAACCTTCACTATAAGACATAAATCTGGAATTGTATTTAAATATTACAGAAAACACTTAATTTTTAAAAACTTATTTCTTATAATAATCCTACAAGTATCCTACAAGTTATCCCCATCTTAGAGGAAGAGAAACAGGCTATGGGAGATCCAACTACAGGGCCAAGATGATACTCTGCGAAAAAGCCTCCACTTGTTGACATTACTCTGAATAGCTTATAATGCAAATAGGGAAGAAAATGCAAAAAGTTACAAATCAAACATAAAAATATCAACAAATATAGGAATAATATTGATAAGAGCACAATATTCATAAAATCTCCATTTGCTTTTCCCTATCTCAGAGTGAGGAACTTAGGGAAGTCCCTTGGTAAAGTTTATTCTCAAGACTTGTAATACTATTTTTCCCCCTCAAAAGATACCTGCACACTGGAGACCCTGTCTTTTGATGGGCATAGGGTCTTTACAAGGCATTTTATTTATCCAATGCTATTCATCATCCAGCTTAATAGTGTAACAGTGTAACTGAAGAGTACCCTATGGGTGGGCCTTCCTGGGACAGACCTTCCCCCCACCAACGTCTTCTGCCTGCCTCTTGTTTGTAGAAAGCTTTAGTCTCCCAGGCATTTGCTGAGTCACAGAAGGCTGGCTGGAGAATTGATTGGAAGAATGTGAACATGTAGTAACCAAAGATAGCAGTTGGACCAGGAGAACTGGTAACAATTTAAACAATAGATCAGCCATACAGTAGAGTCACAGAATCTTTATTTCCTCCCTGAAGGACATGGATAACAGTGTCAGATACACATTCCTGAGTTGTTATGCAGATACTAAAGCCCCTGCCAGGTGGAGGAAACTAACTGCATGATGACTATGACTAGCCCCCAGACCAGCTGGAGCCTGAGGATTGACAAATGTTAACCCCAGTGACATCAGTGACACCACTGTGACACCTCACCATCAACCTATCTGAGAACTGAGGCTCCTAAGCTCCAAAGGGTGGTTTTCCAGGGCTATGAACAGCTTGGGTTATAGCCAGGTGACCATCAAACATACCTTATGTTGGCTGGAGAATGATTATGCTCATGTAATAGGCCCCATGTCAATGCCCAGACTCAGCTTGAAGAAGGTACAGAAGATAGAGCTTCCTCCCTCTGCATCCCTCAAGAATGAGGAGCAGGATACAAAGACGGGAGCACAGAAATTGTTTTAACTATGCAGGCTAGTTGTATTTTATCAACAGGATGCCACAAAGCCCTGCAACAAAACCTGACTGAACAGGCTAAATGCAAGATAGCTGGCAACATAGGCTTAAAGCTCACCACTTCCCTTGCTTTGATATATCTCTGTGTTTGCATACCAGCCCTTGAGAGCTGAGAGCTGAAGGACACCTGCTCTGATTTATCTGAGTTTGTTTCAAAAGTACTTGGTGTTTGGCACAGATTCCTTGCAACTGTACTTTGGGAAACATACGCTTTGAGAGATGTACTGTGGTCAACCACCCCAAACCAGCTCTGACTTGACCAGAGGAATGCACCTGCTCAGATGAAACCTGGAGTTCTCCAAAAGTTACCTTTGTTCCATTACCATGTTAAGATCTCTGCCCAAAGAGGCTGTTTGTACTCTGCTAGCCACAATTTGTGCCATGTGCAAAGGAGTGTGGAAAACTTTGCATGTCCCAGCTGCCCCCAGCTACCCTTGATAACCTCTGCCCCTCTCCTAGAGCCCTGATGACCTGTCTGCCTCCTAATCCTTAAAGTTCCTCTACTCCCCCTCCTTTCAAGGAGAAGGTATCTTTAGAGCATGAGCTCCCCTTCTCCATTCTCTGGCCATTGAATAAAAGCCCAACTCAGTTTCATTATTAGCAGCATGAACCTGAACGGGAAAGAACTTCCTGACAGAGCCAGGGGGACCCCTGTTAATCTAGGGCCCCAAGATGGGGGGGGCCTCACATCTCATTCAGTAACAAAAGAATAACCATTTTGTTATTTCTCATGGTTCTTTGGGTTGACTAGACTCAGCTAGGTGGTCCCTGTGATTTTTGGCAATGGCATACTCCTCTGGGGGCTTCATTCAGCTGTCATGTTAAGTGGACTGGCAATAGATGCTGACTGTCAGCGGGAGTTCACCTGGGGATGTCATCTGGTGTAACATGGCTTATTCATGTGGCTTGAGATTCTCACAACATGGAAGCTGGGTTCTAAGAGGGATCGTCCTGATAGCAAGCATTTCAAAAGGAAGCTCCCAGCCCTCTACTGCCCAGGTTTAGTCCCCACACACCACTTCCCCTGCTTTCTGTTGGCTAGTCCAGATTTAGGAAGAAGGAAAATAGGTTCTACCTCTTAATATGATTATCAGCATGAACACACAGAAAAAAATTGTAAGAGGTCATGTTTGGATTCAAGTTCCCATAAAAGGTCGCACTTTTAGTAGGTAGAGAAGCTATAGATATGACCATTTAAGAATGCCCCACCCCCAAATCTTCCCATTAGGGGATGTCTGGTGAATATCATATGCATTCAAGTACAAAGTACCTTGTTGACATAAAGCCAAAAATTATTAGAAGTAGGTAAAGTATATGGAAGACTTTTTTGGAAGAGGTGAGGTATTAAACCTAATCTGACTGAGACGGTACATACATAGATTAAACAAGTTCAATGAGATACTACTCAGTTTAGGTTTATACAATGCAAGCAAACCAGACTACAATCCATGATAGTGATATTTTCCCAAGCTGATGTTTTTAGCCTAGAAAAAAAAGCAGCATATCTGTGTATCTTGAGTTTTATTGTAGACAAGCTGGAACAAATCAGACAAAGTCTTAATGTTAAGCTTCTGTTCCGAGGTGATTCTTATATAACCCTATGAATCAACCTGGATCAAAGCTTTAATGGTAACCAAACAACATATTTGTGACAGATGGTGGACCAGATAACTGAATATGTATTATGTTGCCAATAACTTTAAAAAACACAGCTTGTCTAATGACTGAAATGACTTATGGATTTATAAAATACATTATAGTCATAGTAAACTAAAACTGAAAGGGCTCTCCAGATGCCAAAAGAGAATCTTCTATGGGGAATTTTTTTTGGACAATACAGTATAGCATTTTTCCTTATAGCGATTCCATAAGGTTATTTAAAAGTCATGGCCTGAGGCTGCAGTGAGCACAGCTTTAGCATTCTGATAAGATAGGACAGGTCTGGAATGCCAAGCAGGTGTGAGACAAACAAGCATGGTCTTGGAAACAGCTAGATACCAGGGCAAAGAAAAAGGAGGGGAAAAAAACAAGATAATGAATGCAATTACCAATGGTGGATATGTTCAAGCAGATTCCATCTCAAATCTAATTTAAGAACCAGATTCTTTGCACACAGAAAGTGTAAGGCATTTCTAATTATTCATTTACTACAGTAAATGAGCTTTTAAAAAACAGCTATTAAAAAGCCCAGAAAAATGGAGATTATTGGTAAAAGTGTTACTATTTTATTAAAGATGAGGTAGGATTAGAGAGTGACAAATGGTATTGGGTGGGAGGTGCACCTAATTAGCTTTATGGCTTTCAATGGAATGTAGTTGATTACACATTCATTCAGACATTACACACATGGGAGGGGAGTTGGAGCATCAGTAATTTATCAACAGAAAAGTCCTACACAAGACATCCTTCCAGACCTCACGGCTAAGGACCATCTGCCTCCTCCAGAACATAAGACCACCAAATGACGCTTCCATGATTCCTCCCCTACTCCAGTCCTTACCCACATATTCCCTCATACCCCAAGTTCTGTGCAAACTGAGAACAGTTTGTCTCCGCGGCTAAGACAGCCCGCGGTTTGGCTACAGAGAGCCTGTGTGTGACTGGGACAGCTGGGTAGAGTAGCCTGATTTTAATACTGCAGGTTTCTCAGGTGTGCCATATCTCTTCCCCAACATAAGTTAGATGTTCTTTAAATGTAATATGTGTCTCAAGGCAAATGAGGGATCGAGCCTGCAGTCAGCAATACCGTCCAGTCACCACCCACTCAGCCCACAGCTCTGTGCGAATTCCCAGTCTGGTTGGTGGGTGTGAAGCCACCGCTTCATCAGCACCCTTTTTGCAGAATTTCAGGCTCATTACAGTCATAAGGACAGAAATGTTTGTGAGTTTGATAAGAGACAGACATCTAGGCTGCTGTCACATCCACACTGTGGACAAGAGCCCAAATCACTCCCTGACTTTAGCAGTTACAACAGCTTTATGACCAGTAGCCTCTAAATTTGCTGTTTATGGGGAAGTGAGGCCGGGGGGATCCAGGCTTAACTTAGGAAAAACTAAAAACCAAACCAAACCAAACTGTACAAACTTTCTATTTTTCCTGCTAGGATGGTTCAGCAAGGCAAACTACATGAAATCTCCACCTCCCACCCCAGGCACTGCACAGTCTTCCAGTAAGGGAAACTGGCAGCTAGCTTTAGCATCTGAATCCTCTGTGAGGGATTCCTCAAGTGTGAATTCCCCAGCTCTCCACTGGAAGAAACAAGACAGAGAGAGAAACATTAAGAGAATAGGAGAGAGAGAGGAGGGAAAGGAGGTGATCCCAAATGCAGTACAAGGTTGAGGGTTCACCATATAGGGTTAGCATTTAGTTCTGATTTTAATTGGAACTGGAGACAAAAATTTGCATTCAGGTCAACAGCCCCCTTTGGATGGGCCTCCAAAATCTAACTGAGCAGTTAACTGCTCCCAAGGAATACAACATGGAATGGCAGAACCTCCAGCAAACAAACCAAAGTTTTAGTCACTCTGTTCCCACAAGAACCTTATCCCTTGAACCACAGGAATGATATCGCTCTCAGAAATCTCCTCTCAGAGGTAGGTTAGATGATTGTTCCCATCTTACAGCTTGAGGAGGCCACGAAAGAGTGAGAGGTAACAAGACTTACTACTCAGAGAGCCAAGACCAGACCTCAGAGCCTCAGGATCCCTGATGACCAAGTACAGCTCCTCACTGGCCCCCAACACCTCTAAGGGCTGGGACTGAGGCTAAGGAGGCCTGCGAGGCTGTTTACAGGGGTACGGCGCTGTCCTTGTCACCACCCAGCCCTGCTTGCCCTGGACTGGCTGCGCGCGCTCACGCAGGCCTGCTGCAAGCAGGTGGCCTCTGCTTGCTGCCCTGGCTTGGCCAGTGCCGCCGACCACCGGTCCCCCGGACCCTCGAGGCACCTGTGTGCAGACACTGAGCAGCGCTGGCACCTTTCCAGGGGGAGGCTCTTCCTGGACAGGCATCCAGCTTTGCACCTGCACCTGAGCTTGGGCGCCAAGCTGGGAAGTACCCCCCCAACTTTTTAATCTAAACAACCCCCTGCCTAGACACTATCCAATTAATTTTCTTCATTCACTTGTCACTATTGCTATGTTTTTACTTATTTGTTTGCTTGTTATTCCTTTCCACTAGATGTAAATGTCAAGGGAACAGTGTCCTTGTCTGTATTTTTCACTACTTTTTCCAAATTTCCACAACAGGACCTGGAACAAAGCCAAAATTCAGTACATTGTGTGTGTGTTTCTTTTCTATTTTTTCCCTCTATGTATATGTTTTTATATATATTTGTAATTATCTAATACATAATTTTTATATTTTTGTACTAGATATTATAAGCACATATCGCCACAAACCCTTTAGAATGATACATTTAAATGACTGCTTATGGTTCTTCTCAGCTGAATGGGATGAAGGTACTGCTATTTCTAGACATCTAATTTATTTCCCCTTTGTTTATTATCATACAAAAATTTATAATAGGCATATAATTTAGCATCTTTTTCCATATGAATTTTCCTTCTTTTGAACTGTTTCTTTAGAGTAAATGAGATGTCTAAATCAATGGATTGAAACATTTCTGTGGTCTTTGATTCAGAGCAAACAATTCCTTTCAGAAAGCATTGTAACAATTTAACTGACTAATGATGTGGCAGGAAGTTCTTTCACCCATAGCATTCATAACTCGTTAGATTGTTTTCTTTCTCCAGCCTTCATGTCTTCTCAATGACCTCAAGAAATGAAGATAAACATCTATTTTCATTCTCCACTGGTAGGTGATAATGGACCCACATCAGGGTTGAGAAAATCATACCTAAGATATGACCTTTATTTACTTAACTACCTGCAGGCCTGCTTGCTGGCTGCTAGAAGTCTGAGAGCTCATAAGAGATAGTAGGGAAATGAACCCATGCCGGGTCACAATGCTGCAGGCACAAAATAGTAACCAAATGATAGGAGGCAGTTACAAAGATAACTTCCTACTTTTAGCTGCCAATGTAGCTACATAACTTGGAGAAAATTTCCAAGCCTTGCAAAAGCTTTTCTAACATTTTCATGATAAATGTTTTCATGTTTTTGTCCAAAGCCTGTGATTTTTCTTAATCCTGAATGAAATTCCAAGAGAAAACCATACCAGGCCTCCTAGTTAACCAAACATGGTGGGTTTCCATTTACCCTGTACTTAGGGCTTAAAGGCATGCTGTGAACTTACATTGCCTTTCCACCGAGGACTATGAAGAACTTGTCCTTGGTGCAACAGGGGGTATACAGACATAATTATCTCCATTTTTAATGTCTGTTGGAGTAAACTTAGAGATCCAAAAACACCAGCTAGTATTTAGATCCTTCTATTCTTAATTTCTAGTCTGGGATGTATTTCACTTCACTTCATTTATTAATTTTACTATAAAATATTTGTCCTCAAAATGTTCTATTTCTAAACTTCATCACTCTTGTTTAATTGTCTTCTCTTGGAACAAAACAGAGACTACAACAGTAATTTTTAATGCTTGACATTTTGAACAATGCTGCATATTGAATAAATTACAAGTTTCTTCAATTTCTTATAAAACAATTAATCAACATGTGACTGACTTTTTAGCATAAAAGTTAGATACAGTTTTGCTTGAATTCTACATATGTACATTCTTGGTGTCTTGTTGATTTTCTTTTGTTGTCTAACAATGTATGTGTAATTTTCTAATTTAATGTTGATTAAAGGTTAATCAATGTAAAAATAAATACATCTCCAGTCTACTGGAAGCTAAAGTCTAAATATTTCCTCATTTTTCTCCTTAAGTGTAAATTATTTATCAGTTCATCTTATAGGCCATGGGGTACCTATTTAGATAGGATTCAGTACCAGACTTTAGAGAATTTAAAAAACCTTAGAAGTCTTATTATCTATACGTGGTTGCTGATTAAAACTGATTATCAAATAGAAATGTCATTTGTAACTTCTATTCTCTTACGCTTTCTTATTTTCCCAATAGATAAGTTTCAGATATTTATATTAGTTTATATTTATACTAGGGCTCTAAAAAATGAGAAAAAATATCAAAACATTGCCTTATTATAGCTTAAGCATCTCCTGATACTTGAGTTGCATATCAATAAGTTCTTTTTTAAAAAAAATTGAAAGATAGTTGATATAAAATATTATGTTAGTTTCAGGTGAACTACATAGTAATTCAACATTTACATACATTACAAAATGATCACCCCAGTAAGTCTAGTAACCATCTGTCCTCATGCAGTTATTACAGTATTATTGACCGTATTCCTTATGTTGCATATTACAACCCCATGGCTTATTTATTTTATAACTGGAAGTTTGTAACTCCTGAGCTACTATTTTGCCCAACCCACAAAGCTGCTCCCCTCTGGTGACCACCGATTTGGTTTCTGAATCTATCAGTTCTTGTTTTGTTGTGTGTCTGTGTCTGTTTTTCAGATTTCACATATAAGTGAGATTATATGGTATTTCTTTCTCTGTCTGACATTTCACTTAACAAGATACCATCCATGTTGTTGGAAAGGGTAAGATTTAATTTGATTTTAAGGCTGAGAGCCATAAAAAATAATAAAATAATGCCATTTGCAGCAGTATGGATGGACCTGAAGATTGTCATTCTAAGTGAAGTGGGCCAGAAAGAGAAAAAAAATGCCATATGGCATCACTTATATGAGGAATCTAAAAAATAATAACAATAATAATAACACAAATGAACTACTTACTATTTATAACTAAGATGACTGAGTTCTTAAATATGTGTAAGCGTATTTGACTGTCCTTTATGATTGGATTACCGCATTCTGTTGATTCTTATTTTGTGGTTGGCTTTATTCCTTTGATAACTATGTAAGTTTAAAAGCTAAAGCTCTAATCTGTTCTTAGAAATGATCAGTACACATATGTAAACTAACAAAAAATGTGCAGTATACTGTGTATATATATATATTTACATGCAATACAATATGTATGTGCAGTCAAACTGTAATCCTACCTAATAAAACTGAACAAGGAAAAAAAGGCTGAGTAATATTCCATTATATATATATATATATAAATGTATATAGAGTATATATGTGTGTATATATATATAAAATATTTTCTTTATCCATCCATCAATGGATACTTAGTTTGCTACCATATCTTGGCTATTGTAACTAATACTGCAGTGAACATAGGGGTACATAAATCTTTTCAAATTAGTATTTTCATTTACTTCAGAAAAATAGCAAAATGCAGAACTGCTGGATAGTGTCATAGTTTTATCTTTGATTTTTTGAGGAACCTTTATACTGTTTTCTATGTGGCTGTATCAATTTACCTTCTCACCTACAGTGCCCAAAAGTTCCCTTTTCTCCACATCCTCTCCAACACTTTTTGCTGACTTTTTCACGATGGCCATTCTGACAGGTGTGAGGCAATATCTCATTGTGGTTTTGGTTTGCATTTCCCTGATGATTAGTGATGTTGAGCATCTTTTCACATGTCTGTTGGCCATTTGTATGTTTTCTCTGAAAAGTATTCAGTCCTCTGCCCTTTTTTAAATCATGGTTTTGTGGGTTTGGGTTTTTTTGTTGTTTTTTTTTTTATGTTGAATTATATAAATTCTTTAACTCTGTATCTTATTTATTGTTTTCAAGTATCTTCTCCCATTCAGTAGGATGCCTTTTCATTTTGCTGATGATTTCCTGTGCTGTCCAAAAGCATTTCAGTTTGATGTAGTCACATGTGTTTATTTTTGCTTTTGTCTCCCTTGCCTCAAGGTAAATATCCAAAAATATACTGTTAAGATTGATGTCAAATAACTTACTGCCTGCTTTTCCTTTAGGAGTTTTATAATTTTAGTTCCCACATTAAGTATTTGATTTAGTTTTATTTCATTTTGTATACGGTATGAGAAAGCAGTCCAGTTTCATTCTTTTGCATATAGCTGTACAGTTCTCAAAACTTATTGGCGAGCCTGTCTTTTCCTCATTGTATATTCTTGGCTGCTCCATAGCTTAATTGACCAATAGGCATACATTTATTTCTGGGCTATTATGTTCCACTGATATGTTTCTGTTTGGGGGCCAGTATGATACTGTTTTGATTACTGTAACTTTGTAGTATAGTTTGAAATCAGAACGTACGACACCTCCAGCTTTGATTTTTTCCCCCTCAAGATTACTTCGGCTATTCAGGGTCTTTCATGTTTCCATACAAATTTTAGAGTAATTTGTTCCAGTTCTGTAAAGAATATTGGCATTTTGATAGGGATTGAACTGAACCTGTAGATTCCTTTGGTTTGTATAGTTATTTTAGCAATATTAATTCTTCTAATCAGTGAGCATGGTATATCTTTCCATTTGTTTGTGTTGTCTTCGATTTCTTTCATCAGTGTTTTTATAATTTTCAGAGTACGGGTTTTTACCTCCTTGAATAGATTTATTCCTAGATATTTTATTCTTTTTGATGCAATTATAAATTATTTTAAAATTTCTCTTTCTGATAGTTTGTTGTTAGTGTATAAAAATGCAACTGATATCTATATATTACTTTTGTATCCTGCAACTTTACTGAATTTATTACTTCTGGTAGTTTTTTGGTGGTGTCTTTAGAGTTTTCTGTAAGTAAGACCATGCTGTCTGCAAACAGTAACAGTTTTACTTCTTCATTTCAAATTTGGATTCCTTCTTTTTTTTTTTTTTGTCTGATTGCTGTAGCTGAGACTTCCAATACTGTGTTAAATAAAAGTGGCAAGAGTCGGCATCCTTGCCCTGTTCCTGATCTTAGAGAAAACGTTTTCATTGTTTAATCACTAAGTATGATGTTGGCTGTGGGTTTGTCATATATGGCTTTTATTATGTTGAGGTATGTCCCCTTTATAATCAATTTGTTTAGAGTTTTATCATAAGTGAATATTGAATTTTGTCACAAGACTTTTCTGCATCTACTGAGATGATCATATCATTTTTAGTCTTTAATTTGTTAATGTTGTGTACCACATGGATTGATTTCCAGATACTGGATCGTCCTTGCATCCCTGGGATAATGGTGGTGTATGATTTTTTAAATGTCTTGTTAAATTTGATTTGCTAATATTTTGTTGAGTGTGTTTGCATCTATGTTCATTAGTGATATTGCACTATAGTTCTCATTGATTTTTTTTTTAGTGGTTTATGTGGGAGTTTTTAAATTACTGATTCAGTTTCATCACAGTTTATTTATCTGTTCATATATTAAATTATTTTTCCTGGCTCAGTCTTGGGAGACTGTACATTTTTAAGAGTTTGTCCATTTCTTCCAGGTTATCCATTTTATTGGTGTATAATTGTTCATAGTAATCTCTTATGATCTTTCATATTTCTGTAATCTTAGTTATAACTTCTCTTTCATTTCTGACTTTGTTTATTTGGGCTCTTTCCCTTTTTCTCTTAATGAGTTTGGCTACCGGTTAATCAATTTTATTTATTGTTTCAAAAAAGCAGCTGTTAGTTTAATTGATTTTTTGTCTCTGCTTCGTTTATTTTCACTCTGATCTTTATGATTCCCTTCCTTATGCTAGCTTTGGGTTCTGTTTTTTGTTCTTTTTCTAGTTCCATTAGATGTGAGGTTAGATTGCTTTTTTTGTTTGTTTCCTGAAGTAGGCTTACATTGCTACAAACTTCTCTCTTAAGAATTGCTTTTCCTGTGTCCCATAGATTTAAATTTTTGTTTTCATTTTCATTTGTTTATGGGGTAATTCATGATTCCTTTTTTGGTTTTTTAAGTGACACATTGACTGTTTAGTAGCATATTGTTTAGACTCTGCATGTTTATGCTTTTTTGCAGTATTTTTCTTGTAGTTGATATTTAGTTTCATAGCATTGTGGTTGGAAAATATGTTTGATATGGTTCCAGTCTTCTTATATCTATTGAGATTTGTTTTGTGGCCTAGCATGTGATATATCCTAGAGAATGTTTGATGTGCCCCAAAAAGTACATATATCCTGCTGTTTGGGGATTGAATGTTTTGTGTATATCTACTAAGTCAATCTGGTATAATGTGTCATTTAAGGCCAATGTTTCCTTACTGATTTTTTGTCTGGATAAAGTATCCATTGATATAAGGAGGATGTTAAAGTCCCCTACTATTATTGTATTGCTGTCAATATTTCCCTTTATTTTTCTTAATGTTTGCTTTATGTATTTAGGTGTTCCTATGTTGGGTACATATGTATTTACAATTATTACATCTTCTTGTTGAATTGATTCCTTTCTCAAGATGTGATGTCCATCTTTGTCTCTTGTTACAGTCTATTTTAAAGTCTGTTTTGTCTGATATGAGTATTGCTAACCCAACTTTCTCTCCTTTCCATTTTTTTTTTTTCATTTGCATGGAATATCTTTTTCCATTCCCTCAGTTTCAGTCAGGGTATTTTTAGCTCTGAAGCGAGTCTTCTGTGGGCACTATATGTATGAGATTTGTTTTTTTATTCATTCAACCACTCTATGTCTTTTGATTAAAGCATTTAGTACATTTACATTTAAAGTAATTATTGACAGGTATGAACTTAATACCACTTTTTAATTGTTTTCTGATTGTTTTCTAGTTCTTTTTGTTCCTTTCTTCTTGTTTTGCTCATTTCCCTTGTTATTTAATGACTATTTTTAGTGTGATGTTTGGATTCCTCTCTCTCTCCTCCACCGTGTATTCATTACAGATTTTTGGTTTGGTAACCATCATCCATGAGGCTCATATACATAACAACTTACAGGTGACTGTTTTAAGCTTATGATCACTTAAGTCTGAATTCATTCTAACAACTCTACGTTTTTACATTTTTACTACCTCTGCCTACATTTTATGTTTTTGATGTCATATTTACATCTTTCTATTTTGTGCATTACTTAATTCCTCATTGTAGGTAAAGATGACTTCACTAATTTTGTCATATAACCTTCTTACTAGTTTTATAAGTGGTTGATCCACTACCTTTACTGTATGTTTGCCTTTACTGATGAGATTTTTTCCTTTCATGATTTTCTTATTACTTGTTGTGTCATTGTAATAACAAGTGGTTACTGTGAGATTTTAGTACAGAAGTCTATATATATACATGACTGTTTTAAGTTGCTGATCTCTTAATATCAAATGCATTTTGAAGTCTCTGAATTTGTAGTCTCCTCCCCTCATGATTACTCATTTTGAAATCATATTGTACATCTAATTTTTCTTTTTTCTGTCTGTCCTTTAACTGCTTATAGAGGATACAGATGATTTTATTAATTTTGTCTTTTAACTTCCCTGTTAAGTTTTGTGTGCATGATCTCCTACCTTTACTATATGTTTGCCTTTACTGGTGAAATTTCCCATTTTGTAATTTTATTGCTTCTAGTTGTGTCCTTTCCTGTTCTACCTAGAGAAATTCCTTTACATTTGTTGTAAAGCTGATTTGGTGGTGCTGAATTCTTTTAGCTTTGCTTATCTGAAAACCTTTTTATTTGTCCATCAAATCTAAGGGAGAGCTTAGCTGGGTAGAGTATTCTTGGTTGCAGAATTTTCCCTTTCATCACTTTAAATTATCATGACACTCCCTTCAGGTCTGCAGAATTTCTGCTGAAAAATCAGCTGATAACCTTATGGGAGTTTCCTTGTATATTATTTGTTGCTTTTCTTTTACTGCCTTTAATATGTTCTTCTTATCTTTAATTTTTGTCAATTTGATTACTCTGTGCCTTGGCATGTTCCTCTTTGTGTTAATACTGTATAAAACTCTCTGTGTTTCCTGGACTTGAGTGACTGTTTCCTTCCCCAAGTGAAGGAAGTTTTCAGCTATTATCCCTTCAAATATTTTCTCAGGCCTTTTCTCCTTTTTCTCTTTCTGGGACCACTATAATGTGAATATTAGTTATTTTATGTTGTCCTAGAGGTTTCTTAAACTATCCTCATTTTTTTTTTCTGTTTTTCAATAGTAGTTTCCACTGCTCTCTCTTCTAGCTCACTGATCCATTCTTCTGCCTCATTAAGTGTAATCTTGATTTCTTCTAGTGTATTTTCATTTCAGTAATAGTATTCTTCAACTTTGTTTGGTTATTCTTTATATTTTCTAACTCTTTGATAAAAAATTTTCTCTGTGTATCTATTCTCTCAAGTTCTCTGGTCATCTTTACAATCATTACTCTGAACTCATTCTTGAGTAGGTTGTCTATCTCCATCACTTATTTCTTCTTCTGGGATTTTATGTGGAACATATTCCTCTGCCACCTCATTTTGTCTAAATTTCTATTTGTATTTTTATGTAGGTAACATACCTTTCTCAACCTTGCAAAAGTGGCTGTCTGTATGAGATGTCCTATGTGTCCCAACAGTGCGACCCCTCTCATCTCCCAAGGACCAGGGCCCAGCTGATTCTAGGGTAGAGTCTGACTTATGTTTGTGGACTCCTTTCACAGGCTGTGGGATTGTTGTTTTCTTACTTCTGGTGTCTGCCACCTGGTGGGTGAGGCCTGACTAAAGGCTTATGCAGGTTTCCAGGCAGGAGAAGTCAGTGCCTGCCCACTGATAGGTGGACCTGGGTCCTGGCCCTTCGGTGGGCAGGACCGTGTCCAGAGGCATGTCTAGAGGTGGCTGTGTGCTCAAGGAGTCTGCGGACATGTGGGCTGTGTTCCCATTGAGATTTTTTTGGCCTGAGGCTTCACGGCACTTAAGTCTACAGGCTGTTTGATAGGCCCAGGTCTTGGTGCTAATGACCCAAGCCAGTTGTCACCTTCAGTAAATCTCATGTAGATGAATACTACCCAAATGTCTGCCACCAGATTTTATGCCCCCAGTGTGAACCACAGCTGCACCCCACCACACCACCCCAGGAGACCTTCTAAAACCAGCAGGCAGGTCTGGCCCGGGTTCCTATGAAATCACTGCCTCTGCTCTTGGCCCTGGTGTATGCAAGATTCTGTGCGCACTTCCCAAGAGAATCAAATCTGTTTCCTCCAGTCCCTTGGAACTCCTGCAATTAAGCACTGCTGGTCTTCAAAATCAAATGTTCTCAGGCCCACTCCTCATGATGTTGGAACCCCAGGCTGGGGAGCCTGATGGGAGCTCAGAACTCTCACTCCTGTGGGAGAGCTTCTGCAATATAATTTTCCTTCAGCTTGTGGGTCATCCACCTGGGGCATATGGGACCTGATATTATGAGTGCGTTTCTCCTACTGTCCCACTGTGGTTCCCTCTTTATGTTTCCAGTTGAAGAAGATCTTTTTTGATAGGTTCCAATCTTGTTTTATCAATGGTTGTTTAGCAGTGAGTTGTGGTTTTGTTGTGCTAGGGAGAGGGAGGCAAGCTCAGGGTCTTACTACTCTGACATATTGACTGGAAATCTGTGAACTACTTTTGTTATTTTGGTTTTTTGTTTAAGTAAATTGAATTAAAAAAATGATAAATCCAGCTAATCACATGTTGGTGTCAAAGACTTGTACCTTGGCTCTGGGCATTTGCCTCTGAAATTCAGCTGAGCCTAGCTAAATTTGTTTTCCCACAACCATTCCGTCTCTTTCTCAAATGTGTCTTGGCCTCTGCCATGTCTCGGTACTTCTACCTCATCCTTGCTGTTACTCTGAGTGTTCTTGGTCTGAAACACTGGGCTGCTGGGTTGCTACTCCTCACTCCCATCAGTAAGGTCCTAAAATGCTTAGCAGGGTTGCTTGCTGTGTTTTGCTCTCAGAGAGAGGAAAACCAACAGAAAGCTCACCCCAGTAGAGATTATTCCATCTTTTTGAGCACTTCTTTTCCTCCTGACATAGGAAGTATGAGCACTACTCATGAAGCAGCTCAGCCATCTCTGAAAAAGCCTATTTAGTAGTAGATAGCTCAGGAGGATGCAGCAACATATTCTATAGATATAATTCATCTAAATTGTCTTTCTGGGAAGGAGTAGAATGTAGTGAATAAAAATTACATAGGCTTTGGCAAGGGGAACTATAAAACATTGATAAAGAAAATTAAAGATGATTTAAGCAGCTCATATGGCATAAAAGAAAAAAAAAAAAACAAAACAAGCCAATCCAAAAATGGGCAGAAGACCTAAACAAGCAATTCTCCAAGGAAAAAATACAAATGATCAATAGGCACATGAAAAAATGCTCCATATCACTAATTATCAGAGAAATGCAATTCAAAACTATGATGAGGTATCATCTCACATCAGCCAGAATGGCCATCATTCAAAGGTCCACAAATGACAAATGCTAGAGAGGCTGTGGAGAAAAGGGAACCCTCCTACACTGCTGGTGGGAATGCAGTGTGGTGCAGCCACTGTGGAAAATAGTATGGAGAGTCCTCAAAAGACTAGGAATAGACTTACCATATGACACAGTAATTCCACTCCTGGGCATATATCCAGGAGGAACCCTACTTCAAAAAGACACCTTCACCCCAATGTTCATAGCAGCACTGTTTACAATAGCCAGGACATGGAAATAGCCTAAGTGTCCATCAACAGATGACTGGATAAAGAAGATGTGGTATATTTACACAATGAAATACTATTCAGCCATAAAAAAATGACAACATAATGCCATTTGCAGCAACATGGATGTCCCTGGAGAATGTCATTCTAAGTGAAGCAAGCCAGAAAGAGAAAGAAAAATACCATATGAGATCTCTCATATGTGGAATCTAAAAAAAAATTTTTAAATGAACATAAATACAAGACAGAAACAGACTCATAGATATAAAATACAAACTTATGGTTGTCAAGGGGGTGGAGGGTGGGAAGAGACAGACTGGGATTTCAAAATTTGTAGATACTGACAGGTATAGAAAGAATAGATAAACAAGATTATACTGTATAGCACAGAGAAATATATACAATATCTTGTGGTAGCTCACAGTGAGAAAAATGTGACAATGAATATATGGATGTTCATGTATAATTGTAAAATTGTGCTCTACACTGGAATTTGACACAACATTGTAAGCTGACTAGAACTCAATAAAAAAAAGTTTAAAAAATGAAAAAATATCCTATGCTCTTGGATTGGAAGTATTAATATTGTTAAAATGACCATACTACCCAAACCAGTCTACAGATTTAATGTGATCTCTAGCAAATTACCCAGGACGCTTTTCACAGAACTAGAACATAATCCTAAAATTTATATGGAATCACAAAAGACCCAGAATTGCCAAATCAATAATACAGAAAAAGAGTGTAGATGGAGGAATAACCCTCCCAGAAATCAGACAATACTACAAAGCTACAATAATCAAAACTGCATGGTATTGATACAGAAAAGACATATACATCAATGGAACAGAATAAAGGGCCCAGAAATAAACTCACACACCTGCAGTCAATCTTGAACATAGAAGGAAAGAACATACAATGGAGAAAAGACAGTCTATTCAGCAAGTGGTGTTTGGAAAACTGGACAGCTGCATGTAAATCAATGAAGTTAGAATACTCCCTCACATCTACACAAAAATAAACTCAAAATGGCTTAAAGACATAAGACAAGAGAGCATAAACCTCCTAGAAGAAAACATAGACAAAACATCCTCTGACATAAATCTTAGCAATGTTCTCCTAGGTCAGTCTACCAAGGCAATAGAAATAAAAGCAAAAGTGAACAAATGGTACCTAACTAAACTCATAAGCTTTTGCACAGCAAAGGAAACTGTAAACAAAATGAAAAGACAGCCTACAAAATGGGAGAAATTATGTGCAAATGAAGCAGCTGACAAGGGCTTAATTTTCAGAATATACAAATAGTTCATACAACTCAATAACAAAAAGCAAAAACAAAAACAAACAAACAACCCAATCAAAAAGTGGGCAGAAGACCTAAAATAAACATTTATCCAATGAAGACATACTGATAACCAACAGGCACATGAAAAAATGCTCCATATTGCTAGTTACCAGAGAAATGCAAATCAAAACTACAATGAGGTATCACTTAACACCCCTCAGAGTGGCCATCATTAGAAGTCTACAAAAAATAAATGCTGGACAGTGTGTGGAGGAGAAGAAACCCTCCTACACTGTTGGTGGGAATGTAATTTGGTGCAACCACTATGGAAAACAGTATGGGGAGTCCTTTAAAATCTAAAAATAGACTTACCATATGATTCAGCAATTTCTCTCCTGGGCATATATCCAGAGAAAACTATAATTCAAAAAGACACATGCACCCCAATGTTCATATCAGCACTATTTACAATAGCCAAAACATGGAAGCAATCTAAATGTCCATGGACAAATGATTTGATAAAGATGTCGTGGTATATATGTATACAATGGAATATTACGCATCCAGAAAAAGAATGAAATAATGACATTTGCAGCCACATGGATGGACCTGGAGACTGTCATTCTAAGTGAAGTTAACCAGAAAAAGAAAGCAAAATGCCATATGATATCACTTAAATGTGGAATCCAAGAAAAATGACACAAATGAACTTATTTACAAAAAACAAACAGACTCACAGATAGAAAACAAACTCATGGTCTCCAAGGGGGAGGGATAAATTGGGAGTTCAGGATTTGCATGTACTAGTATATGTAAAATAAATAAACCACAAGATCTTACTGTATAGCACATGAAACCATATTCTATATCTTATAATAACATATAATGAAAAAGAGTATGAGAAAGAATATATATGTAGATGTGGAAAACTGAATCACTATGCTGTGTACCACAACTAATACAACATTGTAAATCGATCACACTTCAATTAAGAAAAAGTAAATAGGCCTTGGGACTCAAAGAGCATTCTGGTTCTTCCACTTTTTTTCCTTTTTGAATAAGTCATTTGCAAGAACCTTCTATGTGCTCTGCAGCTGTGATCTTGAATAACACAAATAATCTGCACTTCACATAAGTCCACAAAATGCAAACATAGTTACTGTCTTGCATAGTTCCTACAAGAACTGAATGGCACAAGAAATGGAAAGGCCTTGGCTTATATAGCATATTCTTAATAAACCGTAACTATAGTGATGATTATGATGATATGTTCAGGTTAATAGGGAATATCAACAAATAGTATCAACAAATAGACCTGTGATCCCTACCGCTTTCTCCCAGCCAAGGTGGGGGTAGCGGATTGGGAAAATGGCTGTGGTTTTCAATAGGAGGAATCACAGGAAATTGGATGAATCCAAACTTCTGCTTCTAATCTTTCCCATGATCCTTACCTCTACAGTACAGGTTGGATTTCTTTTCTTTTTTTGACTCTGCTTTTGTTGCTCTTTCCCTTTTGCTGTTACTTTAGTACTGTTAGAAATAATGGAGAAGTGAAAGTCTTTATCCTCAGAAATGGAACTGCAGAGACAGAGGCAGTGGGTGTACAACACCCTGACTTCATACTCTCTGGAAAATCCATTGCAAATTTTCAGTGACCAGAATGGACAAACGGACATGCACTCTAGGGACAGTTTCCCCTAGTCATCCAATTATGGAGCCAGCTCTCTCCAAGGAGAAAGGTGAGACGGCACCGAGTAATTGTAGGATAGTAGCTGTAAAGTAGTTCCCTGATTATTAAAGTTGATGTGTGGGCAGGAACATAAATCTCATGAGGCAAATCAAAACCATTAGTGGATAAAATAGTCTACACATTAACTGCAGTTTTTAGTGACTGCTTGTATAGTCTGTCCTACTAGATCTAGCAGCAGAGCTTCCTAGAGGTGCCAAAGAGGGTTATTTTTTTGTACAGTATAATCTCCACTTGTTTACAGATACAGTGGGTCTCCTTGACAAGCAAGATAAAAGGAAATTCACAGAAGAGCTAAAAACCAATTTGGTAAGACAAAACACATCATGATCATTTTGAAAAAAAAAAAAACCCTTTATTTTTATTGTAAAATTACTGTGTTTTAAAGTATTTTATAAAAATATTTAAGAAAATTTGAAAAAATGTGTGGAAGAGTATTTTTAAAATGCAGTTGTACAAGAAGAAAAACAGTACTTATGAACGTACAAGCTTTCATTCGTTTATAGGCATCTACCAACAGGTTTTTTGTTAATGAATGAATAATGCTCCTTTGTATAGACGTACCATAATGAACCTTCTATTGATAGACATTCAATTATAATTTTTCTCCATTATCATCAATGCTGCAATAACCAGGGGTGCACTGAACTGCCTTTAGCTGTATCATTGCATAGTTACGATTATTTCTTATACTATCTTTCTAAAAATGAAGTTGCTGGGTCAAAATGTATACATTTAATGTTTCTTGGACAATTCCTGTCAAATTTCTCTGTAGAAAGGATACTTATATTCCCATTTCACCAGCACAGTCTATGAGAATCCACATTTCTTGGGCACATGTTCTACATAAAAACACAATGATTTCCATTTTATTTCTTACTTTTTATGCACAAACACAAACCAGCTCTTGCTCATTTTTCCCTTGCTTGTTCTCCTATCCTATCCTCTCTCAGATTGCTGCTTGAAATTCTTCCCACCTAATTCTCTGTGTGTGATCCGATAGAGCTGGCCCTTTGCTCCGCAGACACTTTATTCTTTATCAGAGATGAATGTAATTCTTCATCTGACCCCGACTTGACAGCTCTGAGGTTTGAAAATAAGCTCCTCTTATCTTGCTTATCAGATCTGAAGGTCAGAGGTAAGGCTGCAAATCCAACTGCTATTTTTGACACCTGGAAACAAACTTTCCCTGTTCATCTGAAACATCACAAACCCTCATTGTTTTCTCTTACTAAAAGCATTTCTGGGAACCTTAGATTTATTATATCCTTTAAGTCCTCTGTAATGACCTGCTACTATGTGATAAGGAAAAGATTGATTTTTGCTTTCCTCTTGTAAAAGAAACAGAACTTCCCTATCAAAAAAAAGCATCTCCTCTAAGAGCTGTGAATTGCAGTACCTCCCAGCACCAGCCTTCTTTGGCTCTGGTACCAAGGAGCAGAAAGTACTTCTGATGTCATTGGCCTCCTCTCTTCCAATCCAGCAATAAACACCCAAATGTAGACAACATAAATCTAGATCTGCCCTGTCCAACAGCCATATGCCATTTAGGCTCAAATTAAGATTAAACAAAATTGAAAATTCACTTCTTCAGCTGCTACATTTCAAGTGATCAATAGATAAATACAATTAATGGCTACTGTCCTGAACAGTGAAGATTATAGAATAGATTTATCATCAAAGAAAATTCTATTGGACAGTTTTCCTCTACAGATTCATTTCTGGTAATATCCTGAAAAGGACTGAGGGTAATTTAGAAACAGAATTTGTAATTTACTTCTTTATTCAGGTGCAGGTCATTTTTCACCTGTATTTTGTTCCTTCTTTCCCCAAACTCAAGTATTTCTTTTTTCAAGGTGTACTATCCTTTTAATTCCAACATTAAATCTCTGATTCATGTACTGTGAGAGAAAGAATATTTACGGATCATGTGCGGCGAAAAAAAATTGATTGTAACAACATATAGAGATAAAATGCAGGAAACAAATTTACCTCTTCAATGCCATGTCTGTCTTAGACCAGATGCCCCAACTCTGGATCCTGACTCTTAATTTCTGCATACTTACATTGAGCCACTAGTCCTAGAGGAAGCCTCTGGGCAGGGCTACCTCCTGGCCTCCATTAAGTCTAGCACTGAGCACGTATTAATTAGACACTTACTATATGCCTAACACTGCACTCAACACAGAATATAGTAGGGCTTTCAACAATCAAACGTATCTACATTTAGAGGCCACACGTCATAGTAAACTAGTCAGCACTATGATCTATGATCTTCTTAAGTAAAGCAAGCCTCTTTTAAAGTTCTAATGCGTATACACACACACACACACACATATTTTTTTGACTTTAGGCTCCATCTAATCTCCATTTCACACTCACTCAGCTTGAATAACCTTGCATCTTCCATTAATAAAGATCCATTTGGTTTCATTTAATACTTTCCTCAACATGTTACTTTCACCAAAGAACTATCCTTAGCCAGGTTAAGAGAATTAGAATGATCACTCCCAGACAATAAGGAAGAAATCGCCCTTCCCATATGATCTATATTAAATGAAACATGGATTTATTTTAAGCTAAGTTCATAAGATATCAGAATATCTTTGCAGTCTTCATCTTTTAGAGAGGTGATGTACATGGGCCAAGAGCTTCAACAAGCAAGCTTCTGAAACAATTTTTCAGTAGTATTAGTGCTCTGTCCAAGTGTATAAAACATTACTTACTCAATAAACATTAATTAACCAGAGTAGATGGAAACATGATATCATGGGAAAGTTGATTTTATGTGGTCATTTTAGCACTTACTCAAAGAAAATTCTTATGACCACAATTTTTTTTTTTTTCTGTGGATAGGTGTAAGTGGACTGATTTTAGATGCTACTGTGATTCTGGATCTGGCTGCTTGGCAGGTCACAGGAAAAGGGTTCTTTCCCTACCAAGGGACATGCAATTTGAAAGGATAAACATATGTGGGAATCTGTTCAAAATAATAATGCTAAGTCATTCTGAAGACATTAAAGGGAAAGCCCCAAGTGCCACTGGAATATTTAATAATGCAAAATTATTCCAGATTAATTAAAGCACCCTGATTCCTGATTAACTTAAATTGAACACTACCTGCCAGTTCCCTGACAGAAAATAGTATGATTCTTTGTTGGACAGCAAAAGAGAAAAATGCTAAGCCAGATAGAGTTCCTGATGTTAAGATGTTGAAAAGCAACATTTACATCTGCACACATATATATTTATACTTCTGATTAAAATTTTTCTTTAACACTATATTGCAATATTAACAGTAAAAGCATTGTAGCCAGTGCTTTAGGTGAAATGTCTTTCCTAAATCTATATATATATTGGGAAAACAGTCTTTGTGGGAATTTTTATTTATTGAAGAATTTGAGATGATCTTTTTTTTAGCTAGTATGCCTAGGCAATTGCAAATCACTGATATCTGTGTTACTGTTTATTCGTGCAGTAATTCAATATTTTCATTCTGCTGAAGCTTTTTAACTTGCACATTACATTTTTATTCAGAAAACATTTATTGAGAACTTGTTTTTAATCCAGGCAATAAAAACCATTCTTTTAAGAGATACATGTAGTGCTGACACCATTCATAATTTTTAAAAAAAATCACTGAATGCTTGTTCATCTGTACTTGATGCTTTACTAGACATTAAGTTGGGTAAATTTTCAACGGTTTTTACTGTCTTAGAGTTTATCAAATTGATCGTGTGTTTACCTTGAGCTACAGGCAAAGCATAATTCAATCTCAGTAGAGTAATGCATGCAAAGATGGTCATATACCATATGGCTAATTATTTTTATAGTTTTTTCATTGTAAATTTTTTTAGATTTTTGTATTTTATGAATATTATTTCTCATTGTCATTATAAAAAATATTACTTTAAGATCAGAAAGGAGACCTTGCATGAGCACAACACCTACATAATTTCCAAGGATGTCATAAAAGCCTCTCATTGCTCAAGTTCACTCTCGTGTCCTGTCTCAATATAATTTGTCCATCCTAATAATTGACTGTTTTTAAAGGGGAAAAAAGCACTTTAATGTATAAGAAACTGAAACAGCACAACTAGAAAACCATCTTTTATGCAGATTCCCAGTTAAAATGAAATTAGTATTTTAAATTATCAAATTATAAGTGGAAAACTTAACATTTCCAAAATGATGCTTACTGAATTATCTGTATCTTTCCTGATCTATTTAACCAAACTAGATACAGATATAATTGAACTATCCACTTGAATTTATACCTATAATTGACTTAGTGACTCCAAATAAAATTATTTCTGACCAGCTTTTGACAGGTGGAAATGGTTTAGAAGGTATTAATTTCCTCCTTGCGTCATAACATGAAAACTTTCTTCATTTTATTTCAATCATAATGTGTAGTGTTTAGGGTAGATACTGTGTAAATACAGCTGTGTGTGTTTGTCAAAGATGATTCATAAAACACAGCTCATCCCTCAACTAACTGAATAAAATACTAATGCATATCATAATAATAGAACTTTAAACACACACACAAACCTTCCTAAAAATGACACGCAAGTCTACCATTATAAATGGTTATATTCATGACTACAGAACTTTCACTGAAAATGAGAGACTACTCTTGAGGTAGACTGAAAGAAGAACACAGTATTCATGACTATGCTATTCACTAGTGAGTTCCGCTAAGTCTGGCTCTTCAAAGCACAAAGATGAACTTAGAGGACCCATATCCATGCAAGAATAATCATTACTTGAGGAACTGCTTTATACTCCTTATAAATAAGATTCCTGGCCTCAAACAGTTCCACATCCCTTCTCCTTTATAACTGACTACTTTTTTCACATGGGGAGAAAGCAGTATCAAAATTGAAGCATGGGTTTGTTTTGTTGTTGTTGTTTATTATTATTTTTTAAACTTAAAAATGCACCCTTTGGCTTCCTTTTATTTCTTGAGGATTACATGAAAGGTGAACCATACAGGGAAGTGTCCCAGCCAGGTCCCTTCCTGGGGGCGCCGGCGAGGCTCCCTGCCCTGCCCTCCCCAGCGGCTTCTCCGCGCCTCCTACCTGCCGTCTGGCTTCCTCTCTGGCCATCTGTCCATCCATCCTATTCGCGGAGCCAGCAGAGGCCCTGCTTGGAGGAGGTCATGAAGCTGTTCTCAGTGCAGAGGACGACGAGGGCGCCAGCAGCGAGGAGGCCTGACCGGTGGCCGTCCTGGCCTCAGTCCGCCACGCCTCGCAGCAGCTCTCGGCGAGCCGCGCCCGCTGGGGTCCGAGCCATGCCACACGCTCTTCTGGGGCCAGGCGGGTGCTGCGCTGGCCGCCCGGCTGCGGGCTGCTGAGCGCGACCAGGTGGAGCACCGCCTGGAAGTCCGGGGGGGGGGGGGGGAGCCGTGGGGGGGGGGGGTGCTGGCCGGAGGTGCACATAGGAGCAATGGTGCGGGGCTCCGGGTAGGGCTGGGGGTCCGGCAGGCGTGGGGGCTTGGCTAAGCTGTCGTCTGCCCACCAGGGCCGCCTTGTTGCTCGAGGGAGCTCCCGGTGGGGGTAAGGGTTGCCCTCATGCCGCTGCACCCCTGGGGGCTGCGAGGCGGCCACCTCTTTGTCCGTCCCACGTGGGCGTGGTGTGCGGGCCCCCAGTGGAACATTCTGGAAGCCGTTCCGCACCCGGACGTACAGCTCCTCCCTCTCAGCCACAAAGATAAGCCAGCCCTCTGGCACCTCGGGCACCTTGTCCAGCATGGTCTGGTACGTGGCCCAGACCCTCACCCTGAGGAGGCACCCATGGACCCTGGGGGGCCTGGGGGTCCGAGCAGGCCTGGGGGGCCCAAGAACTCTGAAAGTCTGCCTGTAAAGGCCTTGGAAGGAAGGAGGTCCTGGGGGCCCCTGGCGTCCCTCGTAGTCGATGCCAGGGGGTCCCTGAGGCCCAGGGGGCCAGGCTGGCCCCAGATGCTCTCTCCCTTGGGACCCAGAATCCCAGGGTATCCTGTCACCCTCCATTCTAGGAGGCCCCTGGTACCCTGGCAATCCTGGGTGTCCAGGGCAGCCAGACTCCACGAATGCGTTGCTGTCATAGACAGGTGTCCTGGGAAGGCCCGAGGGTCCTGGGGGCCCAGGTGGGCCAGGCGGACCCCTCACGCCGAATCCCACGCTGGTGGCTCCCTGCTCCCCCTTCTCCCTTTTCAATCTGTACTTCCCTGGGGTGACCCGAGAAGCGTAGGTTTTAAAACAATTAAAATTAACACTAACTCAAATAACTTTATGGACTGATTTCACGTCTGCTAACTCTTTTTTGTCTTTAATATGACCCAATGAGTTAATTGATGTTAATAATTATATGTCCTTGGGAAGGGCAAACTGGAACTTAAAAGAGATACCACATATTATATAATTCCATTTATATGAAAAGTCCAGAACAAACAAATCCATCGAGAACAGTAAGTAGATTAGTGGTTTCCTATGGCTGGGTAGGACAGGAGGAATGAGGAGCAGTGACTGCTAAAGGTCACAGTGCTTCTTTTTGGAATGATGAAAATGTTTTGAAATTAAATAATGATGATAGTTACACAATTCTGTGAGTATAGTAACCCTAAGGAACCTTGATTTGTATACCTTTAAAAAGTGTGAATTTTGGTATGTTAATTATATATCAATAAAGCCGTTATTAATTTTCTTATTAAAAAAGATTGCATATTCAGTTAAGGGCAAAATTAGAGTTTCAATACATATCCTTGGGCTCCAAGGAGCCCGCTAGCAGCTATTGGGTTAGGCACATAATTTTGTCAGTAGAATGTAATGTGAAAAAACAAAAAATAAAAAACTCATCAGTTATCAGAGTATGAACTTAGTCATAGAGATTATTAACCATGACTAATTCAAGCACAGATTTCCTTATGTTCTCCCAAGATTGTAGAATTCGGGTGGACATATGGAGTTTCCTTGGGTGCCAGCCTTCTGCTATCTTAGCCATAGAATGTAGAAGCTCATGGTAGTACTGCCTTGGCGCCAGGATGTGAGGAAGCCTGCCTGGGTGTTGTATATACAAGACAAACAGGATGTGGGTGAGTGTGGGCAACTCAAAGTCAGCCACCTCTGAGAGTTTGTTGTTAAAGCAAGAGAAAGTTTGGAAGAATAACTTCACCAAATTTCACTCTACATCTCACAAAGCCAGTCATTCTGAGTTCAAGGTCATTGCATTGGGAAAAAAGCCAAATTAACCCAGCATCATAATTCCTCAATTAATAAAGCCCTAACAGTTTAGTCAAATGTGTTATAGTGTCCAAAATCTATTAACAAAATTATAGAACAAATAAAATGTAAACTGGAAACTGACAAGATCTAAGGTGGTCATAATTTCAAAAAATAAAAATAACAAAATACTTCCTCTCTCTTTATAAACCATAGCTAAGATTGACCTTGGAGTCAGAAAAACCTGGATTTAAATTCAACCTTTGCCAGTGAATGCTGTGTGACACTGATAAGGTGTATACGCAGCTCTCTAGGGCACCGTAGAATGGAGATAATAATACTTACCCAGCAGAATTGTGGCAAAGGTTAAATCAAATAATATACATCAGCAGTTCTCAATCAAGTATGATTCTGCTCTCCATAGGTCATTTGATAATATAGAGTATAGTCACAGTGAATTATTTGTTGAACATTTACTGTAGTCATATATTGTATATAAGAAAAATAGAAAGGATTAAGTCTTTGAGATCATAATTATACCAGAAAATACTAAACAGATAAAAAAAAAGAGTTTAGTAGTAGTGCGTGAGAAAAATACATCATTAAGAAACAAGAAGTGGCCATCAATTTCCAGAATGGCAGTTACCTCAGTGAACCTCTCTCCCTCTAAAACAATGAAAATATAAACAAACAAGCAAAAGATTGCAATAAATCATTTTGGAGTGTGGGCAATTAACCAAAGCCACAAAATAAACTGAGGATCATCTATCTGAGAGAACTGCTGAATCTCAATAAGACAGCACAGTCTGTAACATTTTCCTTAGGGCCATTTCTATCTCCTTTTCCTCCACAGCACAGGAACTTAGTGGTCAAAAGCCAGTCAAATTACAGACAACAAAGAGATCCTATTGCTTTTTGAGCTCTGTAAAAAGTATCCTACATCACAGCAAAATTAAACTTTTGTCCAAATTTGTAGATCTCTGGAAAATGGATATTCTCAAAGTGGATAGCTATTTGATTCCACTCAGAGCTCAGCTCAGCAGGCAGAGGGAGAAGTGGGGAACTTTGAAAAGCTTCTACATATCCCTAGGAATGAAAAAGGCTGAGCACAGGCAAGGCTCTGAACACCCAGGAAAGACTTGAGAAAGGAAGACATCAGTCAGTCATCTTTTTCTGACTTTAAGGCCATGGTCAAGCAAGAAGTAAAAGCTAAATGTGCCTTGTAAATTTATGCCTTAGCAAAAACATGGAAGACATATGGGAAAGGCATTTAAGGAAATCTTCTGATCAATCATTGACTGATCACTAAACTATCCTGATCAAGGAATAATCCCCAGGAAGCCAGCCTTGAAATTGAAGACAAAGATTATTGATCAAAAGACAAATAGAAAATCTTGAAAACAGCAATAGAAAAAAGCATATGAAATACAAGAGATTCTCATCAGAAACCATGAAAGCCAGAAAACAATGCCATTGTTTTAAATATTTATTTAAATATTTAAAGTGTTGAACAACTGTCAGCTAATAATTCTATATACAAGTAAACTCTCCTTTAAAAGTAAAGGAAAATAAAGACATTACCAGATAAATAGAAATTGAGAGAATTTATTGCTAGCTGACCTTCTCTACAAGAAATACTAAAAGGAGACCTTCAGAATGAAATAAAAGGGCACTAGATGATAACTTGAATCCACATGAAGCCATAGAACATTAGTAAACTACATAGATATTATAAAGACAATACAAAGCACTTTTGTTTGTAACTCTTTTCTTCTATTTCAAAAGACAACTGCACAATGCAAAAATTACAGATTTGTTTTGATGTGTTTATATATAAAGATATAGTTTGTATGCTAATATTAATACAAAGGAAGGGTGAGGGAATGAAGTCATATTAGAGAAGTTTTTTGCGCACTATTGAAACTAAGTTAATAATATTCTAAACTAAATTGTTTTAATTAAGATGTTAATTGCAACTCCAAGGACCACTGGGAAATAACTCAAAAAGAAAACAACTAAAAATATATTAAGTGAATCAAAAAAGCAATTAGAAAGATACACTAGATAATATGTATTTAACATCTGAAAGACACAAATTGAGGAATAAAGGAACAAGAAAGACACAGGCCTATAGAAAACAAGTGGCAAAACACCAGATGTAAATCCTACCTTATTACATTAAATGTAAATAGATTAAACTCCAATCAGATGCAGAATTGGAGGAATGTGTTTTTGTATGTTCCAACTCTATATTGTCTACAAGAGACACACCTTATTTATTTATTTTTAAATGAAGTATAGTCAGTTTACATGTCAGTTATTTCTGGTGTACAGCATAATGTTCCAGTCATACATATACACATGTATATTTATTTTCATATTCTTTTTCATTATAGGCTACTACAAGGTATTTGGATATAGTTTCCTGTGCTATACAGAAGAAATCTGTTGTTTATTTTATATATACCAGTTAATTTTCACAAATTTTGAACTCTCAATTTATCCCTTCCCACTCTTCCCCCCCACCCCAGTTACCGTAAGATTGTTTACTATGTCTGTGAGTATGCTTCTGTTTTGTCAATAAGTTCATTAGTGACTTCTTTCTTTTTTTTAGATTCCACATATGAGTGACATCGTATGTTTTTCATCTCTTTCTGGCTTACTTCACTTAGAATGACGATCTCAAGGCCCATCCATGTTGCTGCAAATGGCATCATTTTATTCTTTTTTATGGCTGAGCAGTAGTCCATTCACATATATATCTCACATCTTCTTTATCCAATCATCTGTCAATGGACATTTAGGTTGTTTCCATGTCTTGGCTATTGCATACAGAAGTGACACACTTTAGATTCAAAGTCAGAAACCAGTTAAATGTTAAATATATCATGTAAGCAGTAACCAAAAGATAGTTGGGGTAATAATACTAATATCATACAAAACAGATTTTAATATACAAGTTGCTAGAGACAAATGACATTTTTTAATGATGAGATGGTCAATTCATCAGGATGATAGAAGGGTTATAAACTTATATATACCTAACAACAGTGCACCAAAGTGCATGAAGCAAAACCTAACAGAACTGAAGAGAACAACATACAATTTGACAATAATCTTTAGAGACCTCAATTTCCCAACATTAACAATGGAATTAACAAGGAAGCTACTAATGAACAAGAAGAATGGAAGATTTAAAAAACACTATAAATCAATTAGATCTAACAGACATACACAGATTCATAGACATAATTATATGCATCTCTATCTCTCTCTATAAAACACACCACTGAACAGCAGCAGAATACACATTCTTCTCAGTTATATGTAGAAACTATTCAGAAACATTCTCTAGGGTAGATCACATACCAGAAAATAAAACAAACCATAATAAATTTTAAAGGACTGAAGTCATATAAAGTATGTTCTCTCACCACAATGAAATTAGAAATCAACAACAGAAAAAAATTTGAGAAATTCACAAATATGTGAGAAATAACACATTCTTAAATAACCAAAAACATAAATCACAAGGGAAAGTAGAAAATACTTTGAGACAAATTAAAACAAAAACAAAAAATACCAAAATTTATGAGATGCAACTAAGCAGTTCTTTAGGAAAATTTGTAACTACAAATGCCAATATTAAAAAATCAAATTAATAACCTAATATTTCACCATAGGAAACTATAAAAATAACAACCAAATTAGACCCAAGGCACCCTGAAAGAAGGGAATTAGAGTGGAAATAAATGAGAGGGTTAAAAAACATAATAAAAGAAATAAGTGGACATAATTTTAACTTGATTAACCAAAGAAAAAAGAGATTCAAGAAAACACTCAAATTATTAAAATCAGGGAAAAAACAGGGTTGCTACTAACCTTAGAGAAATAAAAAGGATTATAAGAGAGTGTCATGAATAACTGTATGACAACAAATAATGTAAGTTAGATAAAGTGGACAAATTTCTAGAAAGTCACAAGCTCCTGAAAGTGACTCAAAAGGGATAGAAAATTTGAATAAATGTGTAACAAACAAAGAGACTGGGTTAGTAATTTTAAAACTTCCAACAAAGGAATGCACTGGACATATGTCTTTACTAATGAACTCTACCAAACGTTTAATAAAGAATTAATATGAAATTTTCACAAACTCTTCCAAAGCTAAGAGAGAGAACACTTTCCAGCTCATTCTTAGGCCAGTATTACACTTATACCAGAATCAGAGATACCATAAGAAAAGAAAATGACAGTCCAATATCTCTATAAATATATGCACAAAAATTCACAATAAAATACTAGTAAATCAAATCCCACAACATAAATAAGGATTATACACCATGGCCAAGTGAGATTTATCAGAGGAATGCAATATTGGTTTAGCATATGAAAATCAATCAATAGATGCAAAAAAACATTTGATTAAGTTCAACACACTTTCATCATAAAAACACTGAACAAACTAAGAATAAAAGGTTGAACTTCAACTTGACAAAGTACAACTATGAAAAACCCATAGTTAACTTCATACATAATAGAGAAAAGATTGAGCATGTTGCCACTATGATCAGTAACAAGACAAGAATGTCAATTCACCATTTCTATTCAACATTGTACTGGATGTTCTTTCCAGGATTATTGTGTAAGGAAAAGAAAGACATTCAGATTGGAAGAAGTAAAACTCTGTTTGCAGGTGACATGATCAAAGTTCTAACGAGTTTACTAAGAAACCATTAAAACTAATAAATGAGTTCAGCAATATGGCAGGGTATGAGAGCAAAGTACAAAAATCAATGATATTTCTATACATTAGGAAAGAACAATCTGAAAGTAAAATTAAGAAAACTATCCCATTTATAATTGAAGCAAAGAGAATAAAGTAACAAGAATTAAATTTAACAAAAGGGCAAGTCATATACTGAAAACTATAAACATAGTGGGAAAATATCTCATGTTCATGGATTAGAAGACTTAACATTGTGAAGATGATAATATTCTCCAAATTGATCTACAGATTCAGTGCAATCTCTATTAAAATTCCAGCTGTTTTTTCCCCAGAAATTGACAAGCTGATCCTAAAGTGTATATGTAAATGCAAGTGACCCGAAACAGCCAAAACAATCTTAAAAAAGAAGAACAAAGTTCTTTAAATAGATATGGATCTAAATGTAAGATCTAAAACTATGAAACTCCTAGAAGAAAAAAAGGAGTAAATCTTTATGAGTTTGGCTTAGGCAATGTTTTTTTATAACTGACACAAAAAATACAAACAAAAAAGAATGCATACATAAATTTGACTTTATTCAAATTAAAAAGTTGTGCATCAAAGAATATCATCAAGAAAGTTAAAAGACAGCTTACAAAAAGGAAGAGAATATTTGAATATTTTATGTCTGCCACTGGACCTGTATCTAGTGTGCATAAAGAACTCTTTAAATTTAACAACAAAAAGACAAATAGTCCAGTGGATTAAACAGGGAAAGAATTTGAAAAGGCCTACCTTCAAAGATGATATATACATGGTCAACAAACAAATGAAAAATGCTTAATATCATTAGTCATTTGGGAAATGTAAATCAAAAATCAAAACCAAAATGAGATATTACTTCACATCCACAGGAATGTCCAAAATTAAAAAGACAGACAAGAACAATTGAATTGTTCAAATTGGAATCTTCATACTTTGATATATTGCTAGTGATAATGTAAAATGGTGCAGCCACTTTGGAAAAAACAGTTTGACAGTTCCTCAAAAGTGAAAAATAGAGTTGCCATAAGACTCAGTAAATCCATTTCTTGGTAATAACTAAGAGAAATGAAAACATATGACTACACAAAAACTGGCACATGAGCATTTATAGAAACATTATTTATGACAGCAAAATGTGGAAACAACCTAAATTTCTATCAACTGATGAACTGATAAACAAAAAGTGGTATTTTCTTACAATGAAATGTTATAAGGCAATAAAAATGAAAAAATTGTTTATACATGCTACAATGTGGAAGAACCTTGGAAATATTATAAGTGAAAGAAGACAATCACAAAAGACCACTTGTTGTATGTTTCTATGTGTGTGACATGTTCACAGGAGTCAAACCCAGAGACGGAAAATAGATGAGTAGTTGCTAGAGGCTAAGGGTGTTGAAGGATAGGGAATGACTGTTAATAAGTACATGGTTTCTTTTTAGGATCACAAAGATGTTCTAAAATTAGATAGTGGTGATGGCTCCACACCACCAAGTATGTTAAGAAGCACTGAACTGTACACTTTAAAATGGGTGAAATAAATCTATCTCATAACATAGTAATAAAGACTCAAGATATGGAATGAATATAAAGACATAGAGAATCAAGGAAACTAGGAAAAACTGCAAGAAGTATAATATATATGAGCCCTTGAAGTGTGTGTGTGGTGTGTGCTGTCATCCGTATGAGCATCTATGACTTTCGTCCATCTGCCTGTTTGGAAGGCCTGCCATTTTTCTTTCCATCACCTAGGTCTTGAAAAGAACCGTTTGAACTGTTTGAGCCTTTGTATTTCCCAGATAAACTGGTAGTGTGGAAAACATATCAGAGGGGAGAGTATCAACTGAATAGGCTAGATTCTTAGTAAGACAAATACTAAGCTGAGGAATAAAATATATAAACTCAGTTAGCTGGAGTAGCATCTTGAGAGCTTTGACTTTCCCAATGCATACTTGGGAGAGTTAAAGGCAAGAGTCAAGTCACCATTCATCCACTAGATCATTCTTTCTTTCAGTGCTGCCTCCATCAAACTCCGGATGGAAGAACAGAGAGATAAGTCAGGCACCAATCTTGACCTTAAGATACTTATAAATCTGTAGGAGTTTATTAACCATGATTCTTGATAAAACTAAGTACTTTCAAACTTCAATTTCAAAAGCCCAGTATTGTCAGGGCTGAGTCTCCCTTTTCTCTCTTGGTTTATGGCACTTTGATCGCTAACAACAGCTCCATGCTCATATATTTTCAGGCATTTCCCCTTCCTTGAAAAGTTAAGAAATTGATTGCAGTGAAGTTTTCAGTGAGCCTAAATCATGTGCTCATCCTCCATGTGAAGTTGAGGGTGACAAGCATGTGAGTGGGAAGGACTAGGGAGGGTCAGGACATCATGAATGGCAGGCAGTTCCAGCATACCACATTTGCATTTCAAACTCACTATGGCTGGACGATAACTCATCTTCTGCATCGTCTCACCTTCCTTTCATATTCCCCTTTCCTGGTAACAACAGCATTTACTCCCCTTTTCCATTCAATTTTGTCCTTTTCTTTCAGCAATATCTCTAGTAGCTAATCTGTGCTGTTGACACTTGGTCCTGGAACTAAAACAAAAAATTAAAATTAAAGAAGCATTATTAAAAATTCCCCAAACTATACAGAGTGGGCCGGTGCACAGATGGTAAAAAAAAAAAAAAAAAAAAAAAAAAAAATTACCAAAGACCATGAGAATTTAAGAACAAAGGGAAAGTTTAATAAATAAACTACTACAGGCAACAGCAGGCCACACAGGTGAGAGGCGATTGTCTGCCCATTGGGGTGAACATACAGGGTCTCTTACTGGAGGAAGGGGCTGTGAACACAAGGAGTAGGGGGCTGTATGATCAATTCATGCACAGGTACCTGATTTATGACTCTGATAAGGGCAGGATGTGAGGCCCGTCCTCCTAGGGTATTGAGACAGGCTATTTCATGGGGTGGTTTAGTTTTATTAGGGTAAAAACACAGATCCAGAGAAGATGTTTTTATGTTGCAGAAATGGAGGTCTACAAAGGGTCCTGCAGTTGCAAGTAGGGTTAAGATATCAATAGGCTCCAGGCACATGAAGAGCCCAGGAGTAGGGGTCTTTGTAAACTTCAGAGTGCCAGCTGGCCCCACATAGAGGAGATATAAATAAACTGTCAAAATATGTTGTTTGTAAGATTGTAGCATTTGTTAAAGTGGAAACACAAAGAGAGAACTTTAAAGCATTCCTGAAAGACAAAATGAGACTTGAACAAAAAGAGACACCCCCTAATCTTAGATAGAATGACTGAACATTGTGGAATTGTTCATTCTCTGCAAATTTGATATGTACATTTAATGCAATACTTACTTAAAAAAAATAACAAGCTGGTTTTTATATAATGTGCAAGAACAAGAGTGAATTCTAATGTAAACTATGGACTTGGCATGATTATGTTGTGTCATTGTAGGTTCATTGATCTTAATAAATGTACCATTCTGGTCGGGCATGTTGAGAATTAGGGAGGCTATACATGTTTAGGGGCAGGACGTATAGGGAAAATCTCTGTACATCTTGTGCAGTTTTACTGTGAACCTAAAAATGTTATAAAAATTAAGAGCAATTTAAAACGCACTCTTTTTGGTATAGAGATACATGAGTTTTGGCAAATTCAGAGAATTATTTAACTACCATCCATAATCAAGATACAGCACATTTCTTTCATCCCCCCTCTCCCCACCAAAATTATCTCATGATTCTTCTAGGGTATGACTGAAAAGTCAGTCCCTCCCTGTCCTCCCCTGGTAAACACAGGAAATCCATAATTGTTTAAAAGTATCTATTTTCTTGCTCTGTTTACTGAAATGTCCTGGCAATAATAAGCACAATCAGGGTAACAATTTACATTCCTAGAGCCCAGATTTTGTTTCCTACTATTTATTCCCTAATAAAAGAAAGACCTCTTGAAGAAATTACTGATTTGGGTCAGAGAAAGTACAAGATGAGTCTACGATATACTATTATGCCAGAAAGCAAAGAAGTGCTCACACACTAATAAAGTTGTGTCAAAACAGCACAGGAGCCTGTCTGAAGGGACTTCCATTAACAACATATGGGATATTTTGAGAATCAAAAAGAATAACTAAAATTATTCTTGAACAGAAAAAGAAGAATTCATGAATCCAAATTAACATGCATCCACATACAAAACATTTGGTAGAAAGCCATTTGGAAGTAGCTCATTAACATAATCCCATAATATTATCAAATAGACTACATGTTACTCACAAAAGGAAAACATGTCTTTAAAATGAAGAGGCGTAGCCCTCTCCACCCTAACAGCATGCTACGTCTGCGCAGTGGAGCAGCCCAGCGTTGGTCCTGCATGCACTACTGCATCGGCAACGAGAGGGCACAGCGCTGCGTAACAATACTTCCTCCTGCAGCTTTTCACCTGGAGCTAGTCATGAGGAAACAATCAGACAAACTGAAATGGAGAACGTTCTGCGAGATACTAAGTCTGTTCAAAGAAATTCAATATCATAAAAATTAAGCAAACAAACAAAAAACCATTTGGCAGACAAGTAAGAAAATTTAAATACAGATTATATATTAGATAGTATGGCTGAGTTGTTTGTTTTCTTAGATGTGATTTTAGTAATAATGATGTTCTTATTCTGTCAAAGAATATCTTATTTTAAGATATGTTTGCTGACATATTTAGGGATAAAATGCCATGTCACATTCTTACTTTCAAATAGTTTTTTTTAAGTGTCTGTGTGTGTGTGTGTGTGTGTGTGTGTGTGTACATAGATCTTAGTGTGAATGGGCTCCTACTGGCCAAGTTTTATTTTCAGCATGAAAAAGAATAACAAAAGAGGCATGGCCAAGAAGGCAGAGCAGGAAGACCCTGAGCTCAGCTCCTCTGACAGGCACAACTACTTACAGGACAACCATCTATGAGAACAGCCTGGAGATCACTAGGAAATATTTCCTACGACTCAAAGCATAAACAAGAAACTGCAGTGAGATAGGTAGAAGGGGCAGAGAGGGGGTATAATCAAGACCCACACCTCTGAGGAGATGACCCACAAATGGTGGGATAATTATAATTTTAGAGATTCTCCCAAAGGAGCAAGGAGCCCATGTCCCATGTGGGCTCCCCATTTAAGGGTCTTTAGGACCTGGGAAGATAAGCCCCTAGAGTGTCCAGCTTTGAAGGCCAGCAGGGCTTGAATAAAGGAAATCCAGAAAGCTGTGGGAAACATAGACTCTGCTCTTCAAAGGCACACACAAAATCTCACACACTCTGAGACCAGCGTAGGAGCAGCAATTTGAAAGAAGCCTGGGCCAGATCTCCTTGCTGATCTTGGAGAGATTCCTGGAGAGGCCAGAGGCAACTGGGACTCCCCATGGGGACATAGGCACTAGCGGCAGCCATTATGGGGAGTTTGTTCGACCATGAGGACACTGATGCTGGCAAGCTCCATTTTGGAATCCTCCCTAGACAATTAGTGCAGGGGACTTACTTGCCCACCAGTGTGCAGGCACCAGCCCCAGGAACCCCAGGTCGCATAGCCAGCAGGCCCACTCTGTAACCAGCCTACCTAATATGTAGAAATAAAAACAAAATTAGGCAAAATGATGAGACAGAAGAGTTTATTTCAAACATATAAATACACATTTTAAAAACGGTTGCTTTAATAACAGTCTTCATGATACACCCTTAAAAAACTAAATTTTATGTGCTAGCAGTGGTGGGGGGGTTGTAGGGGAACTCAATTATCATAAAAATCACCCTTGATGAAGTTGTTCTTCATGCAATGAACACCCAGCAATAGAGAGATTGTAACGTGTCCAAGATTATGGACAGAAAGAAAAGACATGAAGAAAGAATGATGCGATCTTATTATCTATGCCTTATGCTACATGAGATTTCTTTTTTCTTTCTTTTACTTTTTAAAGAAACTTTTTCTTAAAATGTAACATATATATGCAGAAAGAGGCATAAGTCATAAACATATAGCTTTTTGAACTTTTGCAAAGTGAATGTATCTATAAAACCACCATCGAGATCAATAAACAGAATAATCTAACAGCTCAGAAGCCTCTCTACGAATAAGGTTTAAAACCCAGCTTGAGACTCATTCAGTGGATTTTTCCCCCCTATTTACCTAGCATATTTATTTATTTTTTCCCAGAGAACATTTAAAAACATCTTCATTTGTTTCAGAAACCTTGAAATGCACGTTGCATCCCACATCATTGTGCCTTTCATTCTTAGAATGCACCTGCCATACCAGAAGCCGTTTGTATGTTAACACCTTTTATTTGATTAAAGAACAGTCATTTGTTTAGGCTTTTACGGTCCAGCATCCATTCATTCCTGGCACCCTTAGATCTTCTACCACAGGAATCACAGACTCTCCAATTTTCAGTATGCATGCTTCAGGTGGAGTTGATGTCACTTCTGGCACTAAGGATGAGCATGTGACTCTGGATCAACCAATGAGATTATCACATCTTCTGGACATAGATTGGTTTATGAATCCAGTTAGAGCCCAAATGAGTGTAGTAAGGATTTTGTTAGGACCACTGGGAGAGGCACACTCACTTTTCTATTAGACTTGAACCTGACTGGGAGATATATATGTGTACATTCTGAGAGCCAATTTTGCCACTTCTGAAGAGTCACCCCACCTTCAGAATTTCCATGGGGTTGAATGAGACTTTATCACAGCCTACCTTCTCTTTCTGCCCAATCTTGCTTCCTTCTCTTCCCTTCTACGTGTATCCATTCCATGAACAATCCCTAATGAAACCACTGTACCCTAAGAAAATAATAATAGTAAAAATAATTCAGAGAAAACAGAAGCAAATGTAGCAAAATGTTAACAGTGAGTCTATATGAGGAGTATATGAGTGTACATTTTTATTTAAAGTTTTCTTCAGATTCAAAATTTTTCAAAATGAAAAATGAATACAAAGATACTGGAATAAAACTTAATAGAAGTGTAAATGAAATATGGCATAGTGAATTCCACAGGAGAGAAAACATTTTGGTTACAGCTAATTGATGTTTTCTGATTCTGTTAACTTCTTAGCTTGAGGTGGCCTAATATAATAGGCATCTTATGACTAAATTTCACATCCCTGATTCATATACACCATTAAAGATAATTTACCATAACATTCCATCTTCATGTTTAATCATTAGAAGTAGACTATAGTTGCGCTTTCCTATAAAAAAGCTCTTATAAAATTTTTATGAAACAGGAGTAGGAAAATAATTCCACACTTTAGAAAAACATTTGATGAATTGTTGTTGGCTTAGATACTCAGTTCCTTTAGGGCTCTTAAGAAAACTGACAACACATCAAGGGATAAAACAAGGTACATGTCAACCATTATTAGGCCTGTGTGTGTGTTCAAAGGATCCTTTTTGGGAGATATTGTCAAACAACCTCAGTGGAATCAGTTGTTTTATTTATTAAATGCTTCATCAAGTCTTTTTTTTTTTTTTTTTACATTTTTGAATTATTTATTTATTTTTAAAATTTAATTTTATTGAATTATAGTCAGTTTACAATGTTGTGTCAGTTTCCAGTGTAGAGCACAATTTTTCAGTAATACATGAACTTACATATATTCGTTGTCACATACTTGTTCACCATGAGATACCACAAGATCTTGTATGCATTTCCCTGTGCTGTACAGTATAATCTTGTTTATCTATTCTATATATACCTGTCAGTATCTACAAATTTTGAACTCCCAGTCTGTCCGTTCCCACCCCTCCTCCCCTGGCAACCAAGCCTAACAGGGCTGCCTGGTAGGTGTAAAGAAAGGCACCTTTGCCTGGAGGCACTGATATGAGATGGGTTAGCCCAGATTTAATGCTTCTAGAATTAAAGAGCCATTGCTATGCTATAGGAAAAAAAAATGCCTTGTCAAATTATTCCTTAATATTTTTTTTTTCACCCAGAATACTTGCACAAAATAAATCGATTCTTAGCCAATTTCATAAGCCAAACTTCTTTATTTATCCCTGCTCTACATCAGAATTGAAAGGTTGGTGAAAATAGGGAGGCATGAAAAAAAAACAAAGCGATATTTTTCCCAATTCTCCAGAAATGTTGAAGGTGGTATTCTTTAGTCTTGATGTGAATCAGGGGGGTTCACGTTCATCCAAACATTGATGTTTAATGTAATATTTTGGAGGGCTGTCTATATGGTTCATGGTCACTGGAAAGATCATTCCTGCCTTTACTGTTGTGTGAGAAATTTACATTTCTAATTTTAAAGTTCACTTTCTGAATTTCTCCTTGGCTGCTTTCAGCGATTGCTTTCCTTTCTGGTACAATCTGCATAAAGCTGCTAACCATCACGGAAACATTTACTGTTTTAAAAATGTGCTCACAGATCAAGTCAACTGCACATCTTTTGCATTCACTCCCTTTAACTTTTCAATTTCCCTCCTATAGCATTGCTATTTATAGATCATCTAATCTTTGAAAAGCTCAAACACCATGTATTTCAGGTAATGGAAATGTCAGTGGGACACTAAGTGGTAGGGCACACCTGACTAGAATGTTTTAATATAAGCTTCATTTCTTGATTAATTTTGTTGTCTTCAACCCTGAGCAGCAAAGTCCTAGAAAAAAATGAAAAATTAATAAAAAGACAAATCTGTTTGGTTTATTGGAAAAGTCTTGATTCTTAGATAAATTCTAGAAGCAAAAAGTTATGTAACTTAGAAACCATATATGGTATTACTCCATCTTGCATATCAAAGAATAGTCCTTCTGTATGTCTTTAATTGAAAGCCCTTAGTGGCTTTGTTTTCTTCTAATTGTGAAAAAGAAATCCATTCAGCTATTCTGTGAGGAAGGAAGCTTCTAGCAACTTTGGAAGATTGAAACCCAGCGAGATTAATAAAAGCTGAAGGATTTTTCAAGAACAATTTCTGTCTCCTGCCTGAATTCCACATGTTCTTCTGCCTGATTTGTATTTTCATCTTGTCTTTATTGTTCTTAAGTTGATTCTTCAGAAATGACCTGCAAAACCCACTTTCACTGAAATTACTTTCAAACTTGTTCAAGTAATTCAAAAGCACTTCAGTCGCAATCATTAAATAAGTAATTTTCATAAATAATCATAATTGAGAGTTTGATTCTTAAATTTCACCAGTGATGACTCCTATTTGGCTTTTCCTTTAAAGAAAGCATCCTTTCTTGCATAGAAAACATTTTCTTGATTTTAAGTAAATGAGCCAACTTATCCTAATTTGACTTACAAAAAAAAAAAAAAAGGCTTTTTCAAAACATCTCAAAATTAACTCCCTTCTTAAATCACTCTACTTGCATACAAGAAAAATTATTGTCAAGCACTATTCATGATATTTTCATTTCTCTTATTTAATTACTAAACAGTCTCAATATTTGTGTATCTAGTTAAAATCAACATTCAAAAGAAGTCTTACATATTTCATTGAGATTTTCACATGACGCTTCTCATAATTATGCAGATCTAATTTCCACTTAGGGTAGAATAACTGTTTTCACAGTGACAGCAAATACTACACAAAGTCTGTAGGAGGGACATACTTCTTCAACTAGGATATTCATGTACAAATGATTAGAAAAACATTATTAATATCACAGCAGCCAAGGCTATATAATAGGCCAGTAAAATGTTAAAATTTATTTAAATCATACTGATAAAGACATTTACTAAGCAGAAATATCAGTTAATTATCAAGTAATATGTTGTACATCAGAATAAATTCCTTGGGTGAACATCACATATAGAGGAATGCCACTCCTGAGAACTCCAGAATGGGTGTTTTTAAAACACTATTAGAGCAGCCTGAAAGAATTAAAACAAGGGTTCTGTGGTAATAGACAGCTAGAGCAAGTTTAAACATATTTTGAGTAAATTTTCTCAAAATGCATTTGTAGTTCAGAATTCAATGCTTGATATCCTGATGGCATGGCATTTGGGACAACAGCAAGTTAATTTTGTAGTATTTCTTCTGTGTTCTTCAGCGTATTGATAGAATAGCACCTGTTAGCTCAACATATACATTCACTTTCATTAAAAGGCCCCCAGGTTGCTTATGGATAGTCTACATTGTTCATATTTTCCAGAAGGATTGGGTACTGGTGATTCAGAGAGCAATAGCAGCCTCCACATGCACAAAACTGGAGCTAGGAAAGAGTTGGAAATCTTCAGTGAAATGTCAAAGTACATGGTTTAAATGTACTTAAGTTGATTCTTCAGAAATGACCCACAAAACCCACTTTTACTGAAATTACTTTCAAACTTGTTCAAGTAATTCAAAAGCCCTTCAGAAACCCAACTCAAACTACCTTAAGTTAAAATAAAAAGGTATTTTCAACTCATCTTACAGGGATCTCTAAGAGATGTCATGAGCTCCTAACACAGCTAGCTCTCAAGATTCAGATGCTATCACGAGACCTATTTCTTGAGGCCTGTTCCAGTCTCTGTTGGCCTCATGCCTAAACAGGCTTTCTCCCAGAGCAGCAAAGCTGACTCAGGGTGGCTCCAGATTTATGTAGCCTTTAGCACTCATGCTCTCCAAAGACTCAGGATTTTTTTTCCCTACTCTGTGAGTACAGGTTAATACTACCAAAAGGACTATTACTGGCTCTGCTTGGGTCATATGCCCATCACTGGTCCAACCACTGTGCTAAGAGAATGAGGTACTCTGTCTAGGCTTCCTAACACATCTGTGCAGGGGTCTGTGTACTAAAGAAGGGAAAGAGATGCTGAGGAAGCAAAAATAGGTGGGTAGGTGATTAATCAATGACAGACATACAAACAGACAGGTCAGTAATAGATATAAATGGATTGATAGATACATGTACATGATAGATATAAATAATAGAGAAAGAGATGGATATGATAGAGATATAGATTGAGAGATAGATAGATAAATAGATAAGAGAGAAAGAAATAACCCACCTTAGTAAAGCTATGTTTCTGGCTTTGAACTATACAGTCTGCTATTGAACCCATCTTTGAAAAACGTTATGTCTTTGATATTTTTCCATGACAGTTTTCATATTTCTCATATTTGTCTAGGTGTATATTTTAAAACCGAGTGCTCCATAGAGGTTGGAGCACAGCTTCAGAGTGAACATGTATGTTTTTGAATCCTCAGCCAAGGACTAGCTATATGACCTAGAGCAAGTTACTCAGCCAACTCTGAGCTTCAATTTTTGTCAAATATAAAATGGGAAAGATTATATTTACTTTATAAGGGATTTACAAAGATTAAATGGGATAATATAGTTAAATGCTTAGCAGAGTACCTGACATATAGAAATATGCCATTAAATAAATGTCACTGTCCTTAATACCATTAATACTACCATTATTATTATCTGATTTCCATATACATATTCTTGATCACCCTCTAAGCTTGTGTTAGGAATCACTAAACCCATTTACAATTGTTTAGGAATTAAAGCAAGAACATTGCTGGCACATATGCGTAAGTGACGCTATGATTATGCATTAGAGCCCTGGCCACCAGGGGCATAGTTTTCAGTGTGCACTAGCCAGGCAGAAGTGCCCATGCAGTCACGCAGTCGTGCTGAAGATTTTCACTTATGCACATTAAAGTTATAACAATGCTTGTCTTTGCCCACACCCACCTCTGTCTCACAGCAGTGCTTTAAAATGGACGTATGTGAAGTTTTAACAATGAAGGATGCCCATGATGAATATTTTCTCTTCCAGTTTAATTTGTCAAAGTTCTTAAAAGAAAGACAAAGATCATAAGGGTTTTTTTTGGTTTTTTTTGTTTGTTTGTTTTCTGTTTTTTTTTAGTGTGAAAAATATGCTTGAGCTGGGGAAGTGCTGCTTCCATAAACACTGAATGTGTAATTGCTGGAAGAGGTCTTTTCTTTTGGCAAATACATCATTCTACATTCAGATGGCGTTGCCCAGTCTAATTTTGAAACAGCTTTCCTTTTGGCGGAAAAAGTCAAACCTATTCATTGTAAATGTAATACAAAGGGCTTCTTTCATATTGTCTTATAAGAAGTCAGTTTTATCTTCCTTTCATTATTTGAAAAAAAAAAAAAAAGTCAGTTTTAAATTTGAGGTTCACTTCCTTCTAAGTAAATACCTTTTTTTCATCAGCAAAAAATGTCTGCTCTGAATTTAGTTAAATTGGTTCACTATTCTCTTTCCATTCTCTTTTCAGTTACCAATGTGGGAAAAGTTTAGTGTAAGCATTAATCTATGGACTAATGAGCAAACTCTGCCAAGTTTGTTTAATAACAGATGAATTTTTCACTTCATTTGGATGGGAAAAGGACGTACTTTTAAAACTTTTACCAAGTATATCACTGACTTTGTGAAAAATATTTTTCAGTGATCTGAATATGTCCAGAGAGTAGGATGCATGTGGAAGATTGAGATTGCAAAGGAAACAGGAATCTGATTTCCATGACATACCTGGAATTTCTATATGGATGCCCCCAAGGCAATTTCGTGCCATTGTAAGACACACTGAAATGATTATTGCAAAGTATGCTTTTTTAAAAGACTGGAAATATACTAAAATGCTAACATTGATGATCATTTTTTCAGTGATAATATAGATGATTATTTCTTATCATTACTTTTATGTATTTTCAGATATAATATATGAAAAATATAAAAAATAACCCAAATAGAGAAAAAATTTAAATCAAGAGGCTACTTT